>NC_053156.1:144699529-144759529 GCF_016835505.1 Polypterus senegalus
ATTTTTTTAAGAAGAAAACTGCACTTTATGTTGAAATTTTGGTTATTATTATTTAAAGACAATACTATTCTGAAAATGTACTTAAACTACCACTTTATTTTTAAGTCTGCCCAATTTTAACCAGAGATGATATTTTTGTTTCTGTTTTGAATTCAAATGCAGTTTAAAGCTTTTTTCAGAAATTAAAACAGCTTCAGTTTACAATATTCATGTCCATGTCTATTATTTGATTCTGTAAGCCCACTAAAACCGTTTTAAATTAAAAAAAAACATTTGCGATTTGGGGCAAATTTCGTGTCGATTACATACGATTAATCAAGATTAATTCTTACACAGCCTCTAATTAATTGGATTAATTTTTTAATCGAGTCCCTAATATATATATATATATATATATATATATATATATATATATATATATATATATATATATATATATGCCAGCAACACTCATGACAATGACAAAACAATTACATTGTCAATCATGTTACGTTATTATTAAAATGTTTCCTTTTCTTTTTACTTCTCGCTGCCAATCGCAGGTATTTTGCTATATATATATATATATATATATATATATATATATATATATATATATATAATATAAATAGATAGATATGACAACAACACTCATATCAATGACAAAACAATTACATTAACAATCATCTTACATTATTTTTAAAATAAAATGTCTTCTTTAACACACTACTTCTCCGCTGCGAAGCGCGAGTATTCTGCTAGTATATACATATATACACACACACACACACACACACACACACACACACAACAACATATATTATATATATATATATATATATATATATGACATGTAATTCTCAGTACTTGCTGAGCTAGTATTTTTATGTATCATCCTCTTTAATAAAACCCGTGTGCATCCAGGTGTCTGTGTTTGTGTGCGTCTTATGGTGCATGGCACCGTGGACGTGCACACACTGGAAGCTGGGCACACAGTGAATGGGCTAGCCACGGCCGCGCATGATAAGCAAATAAAGGACATCATTGCTGGGTACAGTGCTAATTGGCTAGTCGTGACTGCGCACATAAAATTCGTTGCTGGGGAGACGCCACACATACAATAATCAGCTGCACACCACCACAGATTAAAATACTTGCTGGGGAGACACCACAGGCACGATTATCAGCTGCATGCCACACATTACATCAGTTGCTGGGGGACTGCTGATTGCCCACTGTTGTGACAGAAAATTAAAGTCATAGTACGGACATCAAAGCCAGTATTACTGTCAGAGAAAATTACAGACATTTTCCAGAAATACAAACCAGTATTACTGCGAGAGAAAATTAAAGGCACACAATACAGTGACGCATATTACAGCCACATACAAGCCAGTAGTACTGTATGAAAGAATATTACGGACGTATCTACTAACAACATGCCACCCAAAAAAAAAAAAAAAGACTCGTCAAGTAGGACAAAAGACGCAGACAATCAAATCCTATATAAGCAACATCTCCTGGAAGAACGGTCAGCTCAACAAGTAAACATCAACAAAAGAAAGGCTGAAAGACAAAGAAAAATCAGAGCAGATACATCGATTGAAGAAAAAGAAAATGACCGTCAGAAAACCGCTAAAAGAGAAAGACTCAGAACAGCAAACCTTAGAAAAAGTTGGCATATACTTGCCAGAACCAGTATTCAGCCACATACAGTTATATGTTGCATTATCAAGAGTTAGTTTTCCAGATGTTGTTGTCAAGGTTGCAGATGGTCCTGAACAAGGCAAACTCAGACAGAATATTTACAAGAAATGTTGTCTATAATTAAATTTTATAGAAACATTTCATGAGGTAAAAAATAGAAGTTTTCCTAAATATCTTCTTCAGATATTGTATTACAGATTGTTACTAAGTTTAACACTAAGGCAATATTAATTATACTTACTGTATTGTCATATATGATTCTATTTTATTTTTATTATTTTACTTTAGGCTTCTTGCAAAAATATTTGAGAAAAAAAAAATTAAGACAACAAAACAGAATGAGGTCAAGGTCCCTTGCCATTTAATATAGACTGTTCCTACTAATGTTTATGCACTACTGTTCTAGTGCCCGTTATTGTAACAGGCTTAATGTCTAGTTAATATATAAATCTGATGTATTGTATTTAGGATGGTATTTTAAGCGATAGAGATACAATATTCTTCATCTGAGATACTTAAATAAATATATATATATATATATATATATATATATATATATAACTCTGGTGTAATTTGTTCTGTCACAGCTTTTAATATACTGTAAATTTCTAAACTATTTTTGCAGTGTGGCAAGCTGCATTATGTCGCTGAAAGAGGCCACTGCCATCAGGGAATACCATTGGCATGATGGGGTACACATGGTCTGCAACATGATCTGATATAAAATGCGATTCTTCAGAGCAGGCCATATTTTTTACAATATTCTGATGCTCACATGCCCATTGTAGGTGCCTAGGGTCAACATGGGCACTCTAACCAGTCTGCATCTAAGCAGCCCAATTTGCAGCATGTGTTCCGACACCTTTCTCTCATAGCCAGCATTAAGTTTCTTTGCAGGTTGCACAACAGTAACTCTTCTGTGGGATATGATGAGATGGACTAGCCTTCGATCCATACAAGCATCAATGAGTCTTGGGCACACATGACCTTGTAAGCCAGTTTGCCATTTGTCCTTCCCAGGGCCACTCTTGGCAGGTATTAACTACTGCATACCTGGAACAACCTAGAAGTCTTGGTGTTTTGGAGATGCTTTGACCCAATTGTCTAGCACAATTTGGCCGTTATCAAAGTCACGCAGATCCTTACACTTGCCCATTTTTCCTTCGTCCAACATATCACTTTCAAGACCGGACTCCTCACTTAATATCTAATATATCCCACTCCTGGACAGGTTCCAATGTAATGAGATAATCAATGTTATTCAGTTTACCTGTCAGTGGTTTTAAAGTTGCAGCTGATTGGTTTAGGTCTATCATCTTTTGACTTGTATCCAAGAATATTAATTATTTTAATTTATTGAATTAAAAAAAACATTAAATATAAAACTCTTTTTCAACAAAATTGTTGTCTGCATGGAAAAACAAACAAGATGTGAATATATAGTCCACCGTCCATCTAACATTAGCAAGGAGAATTCACATTGTTAAGATGAACATCCTTCCCAATCCTCTTTTTCTATTTCAAACCATCCCCATATACATTAACAAATCTATTTATTTAAATCATTAGATTCAATCATAACCTCATTTATTTGGAATTCGAAACATCCCAGCATCCGAAGGGTGACTCTATAATGAAAGCAGATGGGGGCATGGCATTACCGAACTTTCATTATTGGGCAGCACATATACAGGCCATATAGACCTAGACATTGACACAAACTGATGACCATATACAAGCCTGGTCTACAACAGAATTTAAATCTTGCAGTACTACTTTATATTCCCTGCTCTTTGCTCTAGTAAATACAAACTATGGCCAATATACTAATAATCTAATTGCCCTTCATTCACTCAGAATCTTGGAAGCACTTTAAGAGAGAAGCCAAGTTTCCATCCAGTTTTTTGTGACGTTTTGTTAATCGACAAACAGAATATACGCAAAAAAAATGTGCGAAATTTGCTGTCTCCAGCCTGTTTTCATCCAACTGGCTTTTTATCGATAAAATGGTGTGCGTGATGACGTCATCCCCCCGAAACGAACTGTCGCATAAGTTTTGTTGTATTGCGAAAAAAAAAATCTGCCCTTGAGCAATTTCCATACATAATTTTGAATATGTCGCAAATTATCTACCTTTTGTTTTCCACGTTACACCCCCTCCACTAAACAAAGAAACAAAGAAATGGAGAGATTATTCAGACAGTTTTTGGAAATTTGCCAGCTTACTGTTATTTCAGTTTCACAAATAATTGGAATTGTACATAATATCTGAAGACAGCAGAATGAAGCAGTTGCTTGTCCGATAGCCCTTGAGTTCGAAGAAAGTACCCCAGTGCGACAAAACCCACGGGTATGGGAGAGACGACGGAATAAGACCTGGGAGGAGGTGGTGGAGAGACACTTTACAGAAAATCTCTGGCTGCAACATTTTAGAATGACACGTCCGACGTTTGAGATGTTGTGTGGATTCATCAGTCCTGATGTTGCACCCATCACAGGTTGCTACCAACCACCGATTCCAACCCAAAAGCGGATTGCCATCACCCTTTACAAGCTGGCAACCTGCACCGAGTATAGAGTAGTTGGAGAAACTTTCGGAGTTAGTAAAACTACCATCCATCGATGTGTATATGCTGTGTGCACCGCTATTAAAGAAAAATTAATGCGCCGTTATATCAGACTTCCGACTGTAGCGGAGGCCAATGAAATTGCATACCGCAATTCCTTGGTGCATCTTGTGCCACAGATTTACGGTGCGCTGGATGGCACCATGTGCCTATTCTTCCCGACGGAAGGCTACCGCGATTACATTAATCGCAAAGGATGGCCATCTATTGTTCACCAGGCCCTTGTTGATGACAGGTGCAGGATACGAGACATTTGTGTTGGCACTCCTGGAAGTGCCCATGATGCAGCTGTGTTAGCATTGGATCTGTACAGGTGAGCCTACCTTTCCCTTCTCAGTGCGATAACAACTGAATTAGTACTGTAACCTGCTTCCCTTAAGGTTTTTAATTAAAACTGAAATTTGCATTAATACAAAATAACGTTTAATCAAATAAAAAACTAAAGTTAATATTAATGAGAGAATTTCTCATATATGCTAAAACATCTGCCATTTAATAATAAGAAAAAAATGTTTAGATAATGAAACACACGGTATATTCAATTTTTTGACTGGCACAGTAAATTACCTTTGCGGTTTTTGTATTATTTAGACATCCTGAGAGACACCCCCAGGCTACAGTTGATGTGGAGGGAATTCAGGTACCCCTTTTAGTAGCAGGAGACCCAGCCTATCCGCTACTGTATTGGCTCATCACAAAAAATAACGAGTCTTTTCATCAGACCATGCGAACCGCTCCGCTATTCTCGTTTTGATTGCACGTGATGAAAATGTATCATGTGACACATTTATTTGCGTTAAAGCCCTTTTTTTCTGACAAAAAGTGTTTCCAATGTAGTTTTTGCGACATCTGAAGTATCGATATGGAATTTATGCGTTAAAGTTAAACGGAAAAATATTATGTCGACATGTACAACATTTTATGGATAATTAGCATTTCCATCAGCTAAAATTTGAGGCGCTAAATATTTTTTCACAAAAACTCCTTGGATGGAAACCTGGCTAGAGAAGCTCTTACTTGTTGCACCTCAACATGACAACCACTCTTTTCCACCCTCTCAAATATATACAGTATTTAAATGTTTAGAAAATGTCTGGGATTAAAACATTTGACACATTTACATTGATAATGTTTTTGCATCCTATGAGTATTTAAGCTTCAGATTTAACTTCTCATCAAACACAATTTTTCCACTACTTTCAAACTAGAAACATTCCTAAACAGAAACTGCCCAATTCTCCTCACCTTACAACTATTTTATTTCAGAAGAAATATTGATCAGTCTTGAAGAATCAGATTTCATTTCCAAAATTTATAAAAACATTTTAAAGTCCCTTCCTTTTAAAGATCCCAGGACAATGGGGAAATGATCTTTCACTTAACATTTCAGAAAAGGAGTGTAAGGCAGCCATGCACAGAATATAATCTAGGTCCATAGACGCAAAGCACTCAAGTATTCAACTTAAAATTGTCTATCAAGCACATTTATCTTGGTTAAAACTATCCAAAATGTTTTCAGGGCAAGATTTAACCTGTAAACATTACAATCTAGCTCCAGACTGTCTGGGCCACATGTTTTGGGCGTGCACCAAATTAACATTGTTTTGGACAAAAATCTTTGAATGCCTATCAGTCTTGGTGTCAAAATCACCCGTAACCCATTAACAGCTGTGTTTGGTATACTCCCAGATGGGTTTAATGTGGAGGACAAACAAATCCTAATTGCCTTTACCTCACTACTTGCACATAGATTTACATTACTTAAATGAAAGAATCAAAACCCACCACTTAAGTCAATGGGTAACTGATGCCCTATACTATTTGAAATTGGAAAAAATCAAATTTCAATCAGAGGATCCATTCAAACCATTCTAAAAATATGGCAGGATCTAATCAACACAATTTTAGAATAAGCTTCTATATTGGGTAAAATGATACTCTTCCTTCCTTGCTGCTCTCTTTCTTTCTTTCATGTGGGGTTGAATTTTGTTTTTTCATGTTTGATTTGATTGTATAGACTGTTATTTGCTTTTCATTAAAATTAAAAGAAAAAAGAATTGGACATTAAAGCTTCATTGATTTATGCTGTGTGTTGAGTTAGAAAATTTATTTCATAAGATGTTCTTGAATTAAAAACTCTTTGGTAATGTTATTACAATGATTCAAAGGTGATTTGTTTCAAGTTCACTTAAAATTGCTATAAATCATAATGCTGTATTGGCACAAAATGTGTTGTTTTCTGTGTTATGCAAGACAGCCCATTCCTTGTGGATCACTTATTACTAAGTATATGCCTGCACTCCTTATTTGAAATGGTTGCTAATATGATGGTGTTACTGAATGTTTTGGTTGTTGTGTTAAATAAAATAAACTTGTAAAATGGTTTGTTTGCACCATAGATGAAGAATTGGCTAACATTAATAAACTGACTGTTCTCTGAGAAAACCTGTCACCCTCTGTCATTCAAGCTTTTCTTGCTTTTCTTTTCAAGAACCTGGATTATGGGTTCAGAGTTTCAATTTAAGCAAAACAAAACAAAAGCATCCAACATTGGCCAGAAGTAGCAAGTCTGTAGATTTAAGTGTTCTACAATTCTAGTGAGGACTGGGCAAAAAAAAAAGTTTCTAAATGATAAATTATTCCTTTAAATTTAATTTCAGTAACTGGATAATAAAAAACTGATAAAATGATGATCCAATATTATTGACAGCGCTTGGAATCTTCCTAACTCCCTCCCCATTATACTGACCTGTCTGCTCCCTTCTCATTGAAACACTGTGGGTGACACATTGATCATGCTACCTTCCATCAACTATAGAATACTGGCTGCTAAACTAGCTAAGCTCAGGAACCTCACACACCTCCTACTGCAAACATGAGTGTCTGACAGCTTTCTTGTGAGGCATGTAATATTTAAATAAAGAGGGTGGCAGCAGTGAAATGAGTGATTTGCAATCGTTTGGAGATCTTTTTAAATCCCAGATATACAGGTATCTGTAAACTTTCTTCTGAAGGCCTCAGAGATCTCTTTATATCTAGGCATGGTGATAACATGTACTTCAACAACCAAGAGCAAAGCAAACAAAATGTCCTCCAAGATCCTCTCAGCAACATTTTAATCATTTGCATTTGATTTTTAATTTAGGTATCTGAAGTAGTCATAAAAGGGGGGTGCAATGATTTTTTCCAAATGTGAAAAAAGCATGTTTATTTAAATTATACAATGGTCAATGGCATGATGTTTGTTAGATCACCTTTACTCAGATACTGTTCAAATCTTCATATGTGCACACGTTAAAAAAAGAAAAAAACACACTTAATAGGGTGTACTTTTTCACATGACTGTGCAGAGATAGGTCAATGGGAAGATATTAGGAGAGAAAGTTTAGAAGAAAGAACTGTTAAGTGGGAGATGGAAAGAATAGAACCAGAAGGGGGAAACGGAAGGATAAACCCAGAACACATGCAAAGGCGAAAAGGATCACTGGACAGGCCCCTGTCAAAACATTTACAGGGTGTATAGTGTGTGATGGCAAAGAGGGATTCTCCATGAAAGAGTAATGTTATTAAACAATGTTTCAAGATGAAAAAACCTGTAGGGGCAAACTCCTACGCCAGCTGTAGAAGTTAATGGGCTGCTCTACACAGTAAGACATATAAAGCAGATACTGTTTTAATTACTGGAGGAAAGGGACCAGGAGAAAGCAAGGAGAGGATGAGTAAGAAGGAATAAGAAGAGATATTCAATATGTTCTGAGGCTTGACCTAACCTGAAGGTAAAAGAATAAAGGTGCAGGAAGAGACAAAAACTGACGCCAGTGACTGGAATATCTCAAGTCCTAACCCATCACAGACATATGCAAGGGTATAAGTACCCTTATTTGACTAAATCAGAGAAAGATATTGAGGATGTACAAATTCTAAAAGTCCTTATTCAGGAGGATTTGAGTATCGGAGGGACAATAGCACATGTGTAACCTTTTCAATTTGATGCCATGCCATTAGATTGCATGAATAAGAGGCTCAATGTTTGAAAAGTGTCATTTCTATTTCAGAGAAGGGAAGAGTAGAAAGCAAATGGATATGAAAGACTATGTAATTAGTTTATAGGGTGCTTATTTTCACGTGCGCAGATTGCTGAGAAATTCTCACTCTTAATGCATGATTTATAATTGAAATATTTATGCCAATACACTAGAATGCGACTAGAATTTGTAACTGGGATATAATTTGGTAAAGCAAGTTGCTGATGTATATGATTTAAAGGAAAGAGAGTGGAGTTGCACCAATTAACCGAAACAGATTGCCAAGGCCTAAATAATTTGAGTATGTGAGGAGAGTTTGAGGGGGCATTACCCAAATAAAGCAAGTAGTCATTAGCATATAAAAAACAGCCTTTAGAAATTATGAAGGGGTCAGAAACAGAGAAACTGTTGATGGGTGGAGTACAGGATTTAAACCATGTTAGAAAATTCAGCTGCAAAATATATCAATTCTAGGACCTAGCACAGGAAAGACCAGTTCATGTAGTTAAATGCTTTTGTAGCATCCAACAATAGTAGAATGCTCAGTACTCAGATATAGTAGGATATGCACCATTTACATTAAAAAGGTGGCAGAGATAGCCTAAGGTGTAGTGGCGAGTAACGAATCTATACTTTTCCAACACACGGTATATTTTTATGCATTTAAGTATACATTCAATCTGTTTAAAGAGTGTCACCCCCTGGCTTTGTGTCTCTAAGCTTAGCTGCTCCTCAGGAGTTTGTGAAGTTCTGAGATGTTAAAATCTTGAAGGATTAGTGCTAAGGGTTAAACAGTATTTCGAACAATTCAGTAGTCTTGACTTATATTTTATTTGAGCTTATACTTGTATTTATCTCATAAATGCTTTTTGCTCATTTTTGCTTATTTCTGTCTATTGCCTTAGCTTATATAGGTAAACTGAGTTATGAAAATAATGCAGCAGCAATGTTAATGCTCTTAAGTTTCTTTTTGTGGTTTGTACTAGCAACACTGCCTATAAAGCATGTTTCAAAATTAGCTTTCCTGTAGATTTTAAAACCACTTCGTTCTTTTACAGAAAAGACACTTGGTAAGAGATAAATGTTGATGTATGAGCAAACTTATAAAAGCAGCCTGCTCAATGCAAATGTGTGCACACACACACATCTTAGAAGCTGCAGCATGGTGTAGGGCATTTGTGTGTGTCTAGCACTAAACCCTTGCTTCAGACTGATCAATGCTTAAAGTGTTTGATTTATTTTTCATATACAGTAGGTAATAAGTCTAAATGCTTCAACATTACAAAGAGGCTTAAAGTGCTGTTCTGCAAGCTCCTCATGTGAATACTTATGGTGTAAAGACTAAGTCTACCTGTATGAGCCCACCAAACATGGACGCCAGACAAGGCAGAAGACACTTATACCTAACAAAGATACTTTTCTTCACTTTAATCTTCTTCCTCACATGTGTCTAACAATAAATTCCAGTTTTTAACACTTTATGTTTCTCTGGCCCTTTTAGCAGGAGAATGAGAAACCCTTACAATCTTTGCTTTGTCAAGCCACCTCTTCACACCACCTCTTTTCCTTTGGCTTGTGGAATTGCCAGTCTACTGTCAACAAAGCAGACTTTATTCCAGCTTTTGCCATTAAAAGGATTTCCCAAGTGGTGGCTCTGACAGAGACACAGATTTGCCAAGAAAACATAGCCACACTGACAAGACTTTCCTCTGGTTTCCACTTCTACCTCACCCATAAGTGCCATTGCACTGGTACAGGTAGAGGAACAGGTATCCTTATGTCAAAGAACTGTACATTAAGCCACAAGGGCACCCATAACTACACTACCTTAGAATGCTATGAAATTACTGTCTCCATTAATGCCGTTATTTATTGTCCTTCAGGGTTGCTAAAAAACTTTCTTGATGAGATGGCTGGAGTGCTCCCTTTACTCCTGGATGGCAACAGCCCACTTCTAATCATCAGGGATCCGAACATCCACCCGGACAGTACTTTAGCTCCCAACCTCTTTTTTTTAACATAACACAACTTCAAACCCCACCAACTAACAAGGCTGGCAATGTGCTTGACCTTGCTCTCTCCTGCAACTACATTCCCACACATGCAACTGTCTCTCCCCTACGCACACGACTGGTTTTATTCAGTTCTCCCTGCTTCTTGCCTGTTCTCTCTCTTCTAACCTGCCCAAACCCCTCCCCCATCGCCTCTATTCCATCTCTCCCACCAGTTTCTCTTCTTTAGTCTCCTCTGCTCTTGATACCAATGCTGGCAGAGACACTCTTTGCTCAAAGGTGTCCTCTTATCCAGACAATGTTTGTCCTCTCTCTTCCAGCCTGTAAGATAAAGACACTCTTGTCCCTGGCTTTCTGAAGCATTTCACAGTCCACAGATACTGACAGAAAACAGAGGAAATCAAAGATTTAGGCAGAAATGGATAAGCATACATCAGTGACATCATTCTCTTCCAGCTCTACTAATGCCTCACACTCCTTGACACCTGATAACTTTGCGACCTTTTGCTAAGAGAGTGGCTGCAGTCAGCAGCTGTCAGTTCTCATCACCACCACAACAGTCATTATTCCTCCTCCAAAGCATCACCCAATACCCTAAACTCTTTGAAACTGATGTTTCCAACCTCCTCTTCCATTACCCGGTCTACTTCACCCCATCCCCTCACATTCTTCCTCACTTATAGTGGTGTGAAAAACTATGCCCCCTTCCTGATTTCTTATTCTTTTGCATGTTTGTCACACAAAATGTTTCTGACCATCAAACACATTTAACCATTAGTCAAATATAACACAAGTAAACACAAAATGAAGTTTTTAAATGATGATTTTTATTATTTAGGGAGGAAAAAAAAATCCAAACCTATGTGGCCCTGTGTGAAAAACTAATTGCCCCCTGAACATAATAACTGGTTGGGCCACCCTTAGCAGCAATAACTGCAATCAAGAGTTTGCGATAACTTGCAATGAGTCATTTACAGTGCTCTGGAGGAATTTTGGCCCACTCATCTTTGCAGAATTGTTGTAATGCAGCTTTATTTGAGGGTTTTCTAGCATGAACCGCCTTTTTAAGGTCATGCCATAGCATCTCAATTGGATTCAGGTCAGGACTTTGACTAGGCCACTCCAAAGTCTTCATTTTGTTTTTCTTCAGCCATTCAGAGGTGGATTTGCTGGTGTGTTTTGGGTCATTGTCCTGTTGCAGCACCCAAGATCGCTTCAGCTTGAGTTGACGAACAGATGGCCGGACATTCTCCTTCAGGATTTTTTGGTAGACAGTAGAATTCATGGTTTCATCTATCACAGCAAGCCTTCCAGGTCCTGAAGCAGCAAAACAACCCCAGACCATCACACTACCACCACCATATTTTACTGTTGGTATGATGTTCTTTTCTGAAATGCTGTGTTCCTTTTCGCCCGATGTAACGGACATTTGCCTTCCAAAAAGTTCAACTTTTGTCTCATCAGTCCACAAGGTATTTTCCCAAAAGTCTTGGCAATCATTGAGATGTTTCTTAGCAAAACTGAGACAAGCCCTAATGTTCTTTTTGCTTAACAGTGGTTTGCGTCTTGGAAATCTGCCATGCAGGCGGTTTTTGCCCAGTCTCTTTCTTATGGTGGAGTCGTGAACACTGACCTTAATTGAGGCAAGTGAGGCCTGCAGTTCTTTAGACGTTGTCCTGGGGTCTTTTGTGACCTCTCAGATGAGTCGGCTCTGCACTCTTGGGGTAATTTTGGTCGGCCGGCCACTCCTGGGAAGGTTCACCACTGTTTCATGTTTTTGCCATTTGTGGATAATGGCTCTCACTGTGGTTCGCTGGAGTCCCAAAGCTTTAGAAATGGTGTTATAACCTTTACCAGACTGATAGATCTCAATTACTCCTGTTCTCATTTGTTCCTGAATTTCTTTGGATCTTGGCATGATGTCTAGCTTTTGAGGTGCTTTTGGTCTACTTCTCTGTGTCAGGCAGCTCCTATTTAAGTGATTTCTTGATTGAAACAGGTGTGGCAGTAATCAGGCCTGGGGGTGGCTGCGGAAATTGAACTCAGGTGTGATACACCACAGTTAGGTTATTTTTTAACAAGGGGGCAATTACTTTTTCACACAGGGCCATGTAGGTTTGGATTTTTTTTCTCCCTAAATAATAAAAACCATCATTTAAAAACTGCATTTTGTGTTTACTTGTGTTATATTTGACTAATGGTTAAATGTGTTTGATAATCAGAAACATTTTGTGTGACAAACATGCAAAAGAATAAGAAATCAGGAAGGGGGCAAATAGTTTTTCACACCACTGTATTTATGCAATTACACATTTCACTAACACCTTCGCATAGCTAAGGAACCTTTCCTTCCATGTTCAACCACTCTCTGATAACCCCAAAGACTAACACTTGATCCATTCCAAGTTAGCCATTACAGACCCGTCTCTCTCCTTTCTTTCCAAAACATCTTAATATGCGGTGTTAAAGTCTCTTCTTTCCTTGTACAAAACAAAAAGAACTTCTCGATCTCACCCAGCTCAGCTTCAAAAAGAACCCCTCTACTAAGACAGTGCTATTGACTGTGTGACCATCTATAGTTAGCTAAACCTACCAACATGTCATCAGTCCAGACCCCTTTAGATCTCTCCTTTGCCTCTGACAAAGTCAATCATGAGATCCTTCTTGCCACCTCTCTCTCTACACACCACCAAACCCCATGGTCTCTCAATTCAGTGCTATGCCAATGATACACTACTGTACCTATCTTTCCCTCATAAGGAAACGTATTAGAAAGAATCTCTGCACATCTTACTGATGTTTCAACCTTAATGAAGGATCAGCGTCTATACCTAAACCTGGCAATGACAGAGCTTCTTGCTTGGCCAGATAGTTTATTTAATTCCCCATCTATTTATATCTAGTCTAAAAGACTATATTAAGATATGCAATTCATTTTCTTCCTTTATGTATTTGTAGCTACAAATGTATTTATTTGTATTAACCTCCGTACCCAGGATTGAAAAAATAAACAGCCCTGAGAATCCCTGCCTCACTCCTTTTTCATTTATAAATAACGTCAAATCAGAATAACCACACCACATTTATAACAGTTGGCAGAGGATGACACTGCTTCACAGTAATGTTTATTACAAAGCCAAGGAAAACCTTCTCCTGAAGGTTGGATGCTTACAAGAAAACAATGCTGACTCTTTTGTGGCATCGAATGTCAAGATTTAGCGTCTAAGATGATGCATGCTCAAGGAAAACCTTTAAAATCATCAGTGGAAAGATGTACCAGTGACAAAGATGATGGGCGAAAAAAAAACATAGGCTGTGAGAATCAGATGGTGACAGAACAAATGACCACAATGTCATGCTCCTCACATCACTGCAGATACACAAGCTCCAAGTATTGTTTAGCGGGCTTGTGATGATGTTGGCTCCATGCTCCCATCTTCTGTCTGGGAGCCCTTGAACCCGACACTGTCAGTAATGTTACCGATGAGCTTAGCAGTGAGGCAACAAAATAGCAAGGGGATGGTGAAAAAGTTCCAAGTGCTTTTACTAAACAATCAACAGAACAAGATGTTCAAATTAAATAGTGCAGTGCCTTCAATAAGTCAATAAATAATCCATAAAATAGTGAAATCGTGGAGGTTAAAATCAATAGAAAAGGTCGTCTTAAAAACTAGGCTAGAATACAGCAGGAAGCATTTTTTTAAAAACAAGCCCGGTGCATTTTTACCTACGGCTCTCCTGCTTTCCTACTGCAACCTCCGTTCTTTCCTTTTTTTTTCCCCCCACTGCTTCCTGCTGTCCTCTTGCAACCTCCCGTCTGTTCTTTCTTTTTCTCCCACCTTAGCCGACTCGCGCTTTTATTTAACTAGAGGGCATGGCAGCTGTGGCAAATCAGCAGCCCCAGGAACAATCACGGATGTGGACAGTCTCTCACCTGCAAACTTCGGTGAGAAACGCCCACATCGCAAAATGCCCCGAGAACTGCTTCAGACACACAACCACCACGCCCCCTCACCAAGCCGCGAGTGCAGTGATTATTTATTTTAAAAGTGGCACTTTGACAGGAGCTGTGGACCCGCTATACCACAGGGCTTCACTCCTTAAAACAGAGAACCAACTAAAAGTAACTCCTGAACCAGCTAGAGCCTCCTGTCACACCTTCCCAACAAAACAAAGGAGAAAAACTGTGCGAGCCATGCTCAAGTTATCACATAAATGTTACTGTGGTCTGTGATTATTGCCAGCAGACATGCAACAGAGAAATAGCTGCAAATGAGTGTGATCCACTACAATGGTGGAAAACCAATTAAATCAATTAATTGATAGTACTGGTAAGAGAACCAGTATAATATAGCGCAGCAGAATCATGACAAGTGTCCTATTTATCAGTAACTGGCAAGGACATGAGAAATGAAACTAATCACATATTTCTGTAACTGAAGAAGTGTATTCAAGAAATGTGACCAGCACCTGTAAGTCAGTCATATCTTTCCATGTACTGAGTGGCACCATGTATGTGTCAATAAAAGTATTCTCATCCTGGACTGGTTTCAAGATTTAACTTTGACATCCTCTATGTGCGCAGATACCTTGCAATTTTTTTCTTACATCATGAAAATAGACACACCTTGTAAATTGTAATAAAGCTTTTATTATTGTTATTTCACAGTGACACATTTTCACTTTAGGAGGGCTCCTTAAAGGCTTGTTCCGAATAACAAATGTGGCACGTGGCTATATTAGGCAGGCAGAATTAGCTACTGTATGTGGTGCTGCACAAGAGACTGAGCCAGTGCAAAGGGATCAGTGCTATACATCTGGTGGCAGTACTCCGGGCTCACTGCGTTCAGCTAATGCAACCCTCAAAAGAAATTACTTTGTTGTTTTTTTTTTGAGTCATGCGGGGTGCAAATCGGCTGGATTGCTTCGAGACATCATGCATACACAAAGCAGATCAGACAGCGATCTTACAGTGCACATGCATAAGGTTCTGTGCATGGATGCTGCTATAGTTCTGTGATGGTATGCTGGACTGGCAAAGCATCAATGGGGAGTTTGGGGGTGTGGGGGAGTTTGTCTAAGCTAGCCGCTACACAGTGACTTTCTAGGAAATGATCTGGTAAACAAAATAATGGCAAACACAGTATACTTGCTGCGAAAAAGTATGTGACCAATCAATAAGGTGAAAGGGCTGGATTGTATAAAACAGGACCAACTTTATGTATAATAAAGATTAATATAGCACAATGCCAGTTTATGTGAGGATGCCCTCACTCAGGTAGCAATCCACATCTTCTGCCCAACCCAATATTCAGGGGCAGGGGTCTTGCCTTTCAGTCCAAAAAAAAACATTTTTTACTTTTTTAGGTTTTCCTTAACTAGATGCACAAATGAAGAAAAAGAAAAAAAAAGTGTCAGAATCCTACGCAAACACTCTAAAGGAGACAACTCTGTGAAGGAACTAAACACATTTAAGTGAGATGTATTGCAACTGACTAAACATTTTAATTGAAATATTGTATCTTAATTGACCATTTGTTCCAGCCTCTCCCCCAGCATTGTACACCGACAGGCTAAAACTTTCTGCACTGTTTTTGAGCAGGTTAATCAAGGTGGTAGCTGCATCACATCCAGCTCTAAATACTGGGCAAAATTAATTCTCCTCTCTGTGTGTTATTTTTTACCCCCAAAAAACATTACAGAAAATGGTCATTCACTGTGTGTAAAGAAAAGAAACAGTATTCAAAAACAGGATTAGCTCAATGTATGAACAGCTTCAGACAGGGGTCTCAAGCATGCAGCCCCTGAGGCAATTATCTGTGGCCTGCAACGACTTGAACTGCCAAAATCTACCACTAAAATCCATTTAACTTTACAGCATTTTCCTCACAATACTGTTTCCAGACGATCAGAATTTAAATACCATTCTTCTTACTTACCTACCTCAACATTTGGTGGTGTTACTTTTACTTCCAGTGATGTCAGTTATACATCAACGTCTGCAAATTACTTTTTGTAGTTCTTGCTGTTAACTGTACGCCTCATTGTTGATAAAAATCATTGTCATCTTCATCATCAAAAAAGTGCAAGCTTGCTGACGAAAAACGAATATTTCAGGATAAATGGGAAAATTTATATTTTGTCACGGAGGTTGGAGACAGAGCCCAATGTCTTGTTTGCTTGCAGTTTACTTCGGTGTTTAAGGAGTACAATGTGTGTCGGTATTGCAATACACAGCATCGAGAACAGTATTGTGCATTGTCTGGCAACCTGCATGAGGAAAAGGTTCATCAACTGAAAGCATTATTATAAAACAGGAAACCTTTTTTTCTCAAATGTTAGTGAGTCAAGCAAAGATTCTATAAAAGCAAGTTTTGTCCTCTATAATGTTATAGCCTAGTGTAACCTTCGTTACCACTCACTTAAGGTCAATTCATAAGAGATTATTTGTCCTGACAAAAAGAAACTTTTTGAAGTTTAAGTTTGTCCGCAAATACTATTGCTAGTGGAATCAGCTAGTAACATTGATCAGCAACTGATTACAGTAGCACAAGGTTTTGAAGCATATTCCATAAAGCTTGACAAGAGTACTGGTGTAACACATACTGCATGCTGTGATGTGTTCGTGGGGTTGATGAAAACCTAGATGCAACCTAAGAATTATTAGATTTATTACCTATGAAAGGTACAATGACTGGTCGTGACATTTTTCAAGAATTGGAAGGTTGCATTAATAAAGCAGGACTGCCATGGGATGAACTTGTGTCCGTGGCAACAGACAGTATACCAGCAATGTGTTCTGAAAACGCTGGTGTTAAGATTATTGAAAGCAAAACTAAACCAGCTCTTTTTGTTGGGTCTTTTTACTGCTGAACACTGTATTCTGCATCAGGAAGCACTGTGTGACAAATGTCTACAAATGAAAGAAGTTATGGTACTTATTAAGATGGCTTATTTTATACAAGCAAGAGGTCTCAACCACAGGCAGTTCACTTCATTCTTGTCTGATATGGACACTGAATATGGAGAGTCGCTGTATTATGCCAAAGTCAGATGGTTGAGTCGGAGAAACGAGTTGAAATGATATTTTGCTTTAGAGCAGGAGATTGCACTTTTTATGGCATTGAAAGATAAAGACGTTTGCCAACTTTCTGATCAATCTTTTCTATCAGATTTAGCGTTTCTTACAGATGTCATGGAACACCTCAATGAACTCAACTTGAGGCTCCAGGGTCCAAAGCAGTTGATTACGATGATGAACGACAGTGTCAAATCATTCAGATGTAAGCTGTCTTTCTGGGCCAAACAGCTGCAGTCGGGCAATTTGGCTCATTTCTCATCTATACAGTCATTGATTGGTACGCAGCAAACCAGAACACTTCAAATATTACTCGGATATCATTTTTTAATTACTTGAAGAATTTGATCGACATTTTGAGGAGTTTCAGGCGCTTGAACCTCAATTTGTAATCTTTGCGTCTCCGTTTGCGGAGAACATTGCATGCGTTTCAGAAGATTTCAAGATGGACATTGTGGACTAGATGAGCATCTGTGTGCAACATTGAAATTGGCAACTACGCATGACATCAAGCCCAGTCTTGATGTTCTTGTATCTGCAAACACTGCCAACTAAGTAGTCAGAATCCACTGAACGACATTTAAAGTGACTGGATTTTTTAATAAGCAAGTCGAGTAAATTCATAAACCTAGCTGTATTATAGTAATGTAGTTCAAATAATTGATTAACAATATTGCATTTGTATTGTTTAGAAGTTAATGTGGCCAGCCAACTAGGACTTTTTTCAATGCGCGGCCTATATATCCGGCTAAGTTTGAGAACCCTGCCTTAAAAGGATGGGGTGACGACACGGGTTCTTGCTCCATGCTCCCTTGCTTCGTTTGGTGTCCTCATTGTCCAGTTCATCTGGTTACATTACTGACGGTGTCGGGTTCAAGAAGCTCCCAAAAGTAAGACGGAAGCATGGAGGAGGAACCCACATCACAGATGCTTTCTGGAAGCATAGCACAGGACAAGACAGTGTAATAAACCCACATACACTTACTTTTCTGTTTGACAACAATTCTTTTAGTGATGTGAAGCTGGCTACCTTCATTCATACTAGTGACTGGTGTCAGAGCCACAATATTTCTTCAGACAGAACAGATCAATTGTTTGCTAGATGCACTTGTCGCCATTGTTACTCATGAGTGCACTGAAGTAAACTAATGTTTCAGTGTACAGACTAATCTGTTAAATGCACTTGCTAGTTTTATTTCAGGCAGAGCTGCATTTTCACCGTTTGCCAGATATTTAACAAGATGCCAACTCTGGCATAATCTCTGTCACCTAGTGGACCCAAAGGAAATCATAGGTCAGCGTTATTCATTTTTAAGCATTTTCTATAATCATTATACTGAAAATAAATCACATTCTATTAATGATCAGCATATTAGCACAGTTGATGCAGTTGACCCAAAACTGAAAGAAAGTTTCAAAATAGCAATACCTAGCGGTCTGCCCATAAGGAAGCTGCTGCTGGGAAGTTGTCCATTTTGAACAGAAACGATTTCTATTACAGATTAGATTGCCGATTATGCCAACTATGCAGCTCGGCAAAATCCTGGCTTTAATGTAAAAAAAAGTATGCATGTTTTAAGTAAAAATATTCTGGGCTCTTTCTAGGTTCTTGGATGAAGGGCCAATGACCATCTAGCTAACCTCGTCTCACCAGAAAGGAACACACATGAAAAAAACACGCGAGTTACACTGCATACCACCCAAGTAGTGTTCTTCTGTGTAAATATTTTCTTGCACTTTTTCACTCTGCCTCACATGTCTGAATCAATGATTTTATTTATTTATTTTTTTTGTTCTGAGATAACTCATTTGTGTGCTGCACAGAACCTTTTGCACGTGATACAGTATTTGATTAATTATTAATATTGACCGATGAGGTAACCACCTGATTAAGATATCTAATAGGCTACTTTTGAAAAAGACAGATTTCATAAACTTCTTTCAATAATTTAGGGTGGGAGAAAAAATTCCTACTGGCAAACTTTTTTGGATGCTGATTTAATAGTTTTCATCAAATTATTCAATGCTGTAATCTCAGTGATAGCCAGAAATTTGTCACAAGTAATAATTTTTTAAGGATCAGAATATACCTCATCATGGTCAGCTTAGAATTAGTCATTTTAGATTGGTCCATGGCTAACCCCTATTGTGAAAGTTTGCCTCACAGAAACACTGTGGTTATATGATATTCACATTTTTTTTTAGTTTCACAAATTTTCTTCAAGGTGAATGTGTTGGAAGAAGAAAAATAGGCATGTGCAAGGATTTAAGTGACTTTGACAAGGGTCAAACTGTGATTGGGTATATGTCTGGGTCAGTGTATCTCCAAAAGGACTGGTCTTGTTGAGTGTTCACGGTATGCAGAACTTAGGACCTGCCAAAAGTGGTCCAAGGAAGGACAACTGGTGAACAAGCAACAGGAACATGGACATCATGTGAACGGAACTGTACAGAGGCAGATCATTCAAAGTGCCCATGCTGACACCTTGCCACCATCAAAAGCCCCTACAATGAGCATGCAAGTATCAGAACTTGACCATGGAGCAAAGGAAGAAGGTGGCCTGATCCGATGAATCACATTTTCTTTTAGATCATGTGAACAGTTGTGTGTGTGCATCATTTACCTGGGGAAGAGTGCAACAGGATGAACTATGGAAAGAAGACGAGTAAATATGATGCCCAGCGCAATGTTCAGCCTTAGGTCCTGACATTTATGTAGATGCTACTTTGACACATACCACCTACCTAAAGACTGTTGCAGACCATGTACAGCCCTTGATTGTGTCAGTATTCCCTGACTGCAATGGCCTCATTCAGCAGGATAAGACATCCTGACACACTGCAAAAATACGACAAAGAGTCCAAATTCCCCAGATCTCAATCTGATCAAGCATCTGTTGGATGTGCCTAAAAAACAAGTCCGATCAATGGAGGCCCCTCCTTGTAACTTCCATCCATCCATCCTCTTCCACTTATCCGAGGTCGGGTCGCGGGGGAAGCAGCTTAAGCAGAGAAGCCCAGACTTCCCTCTCCCCGGCCACTTCTTCCAGCTCTTCCGGGAGAATCCCAAGGCGTTCCCAGGCCAGCTGGGAGACATAGTCCCTCCAGCGTGTCCTGGGTCTTCCCCGGGGCCTCCTCCCGGTTGGACGTGCCCGGAACACCTCACCAGGGAGGCGTCCAGGAGGCATCCTGATCAGATGCCCGAGCCACCTCATCTGACTCCTCTCGATGCGGAGGAGCAGCGGCTCTACTCTGAGAGCCTCCCAGATGACTGAGCTCCTCACCCTATCTTTAAGGGAAAGCCCAGACACCCTGCGGAGGAAACTCATTTCAGCCGCTTGTATTCGCGATCTCGTTCTTTTGGTCACTACCCATAGGGTGAGGGTAGGAACGTAGATCGACTGGTAAATTGAGAGCTTTGCCTTATTGCTCAGCTTTTTTCACCACGACAGACCGATGCAGAGCCCGCATCACTGCAGATGCCGCACCGATCCACCTGTCAATCTCACGATCCATCCTCACTCGTGAACAAGACCCCGAGATACTTAAACTCCTCCACTTGAGGCAGGATCTCGCCCCCAACCCTGAGAGGGCACTCCACCCTTTTCCGGCTGAGGACCATGGTCTTAGATTTGGAGGTGCTGATTCTCATCCCAGCCGCTTCACACTCAGCTGTGAACCGCTCCGGAGAGAGCTGAAGATCACGGCCTGATGAAGCAAACAGGACAACATCGTCTGCAAAAAGCAGTGACCCAATCATGAGTCCACCAAACTGGACCCCTTCAACACCCTCCCTGGCTGCGCCTAGAAATTCTGTCCATAAAAGTTATGAACAGAATTGGTGACAAAGGGCAGCCCTGGCGGAGTGCAACTCTCACTGGAAACGGGCTCGACTTACTGCCGGCAATGCGGACCAGGCTCTGACACCGGTTGTACAGAGACCGAACAGCTCTTATCAGGGGGTCCGATACCCCATACTCCCGGAGCACCCCCTACAGGATTCCCCGAGGGACACGATCGAGCGCCTTTTCCAAGTCCACAAAGCACATGTAGACTGGTTGGGCAAACTCCCATACACCCTCCAGGATCCTGCTAAGGGTGTAGAGCTGGTCCACTGTTCCGCGACCAGGACGAAAACCACACTGTTCCTCCTGAATCCGAGGTTCGACTATCCGACGGACCCTCCTCTCCAGAACCCCCGCATAGACTTTTCCAGGGAGGCTGAGGAGTGTGATCCCTCTATAGTTGGAACACACCCTCCGGTCATCACCACCCCGGTCTGCCAATCCAGAGGCATTGTCCCCGATGTCCATGCGATGTTGCAGAGACGTGTCAACCAAGACAGTCCTACAACATCCAGAGCCTTAAGGAACTCCGGTATCTCATCCACCCCTGGGGCCCTGCCACCAAGGAGTTTTTTGACCACCTCGGTGACTTCAATCCCAGAGATGGGAGAGCCCACCTCAGAGTTCCCAGGCTCTGCTTCCTCATTGGAAGGCATGTTAGTGGGATTGAGGAGGTCTTCGAAGAACTCCCCCCACCGACCCACAACGTTCCTTGTAACTTATAGGACTTAAAAGATCTGCTGCTAGTCTTGGTGACAGATACAAAGCACACCTTTAGAGGTCTTGTTGAGTCCATACCTCAATGCGGCAGAGCTAATTTATTGGCAAGAAGGGGACCTACACAATATTAGTCAGGTAGTTTTAATGTTGTGGCTGATTGGTTTATAGGAATGCATAAAACCATTCACAAATAATTATTTTTATAATATTTCACTTAACAGTATCGACAGCTTACCAATCAATAAGGGGACTGTAATGTTGCAGCCATGGCATACCCAAAATTGAAGAATTAATAAACACAAATATATTTATTCCTGATGCAAAGTAACAACACGTAATGCAAGAGGTGGTGTAACAAATTCCAGAACTTCCATCCACAGGCTTGATATGAGGAGTGCATTTAAGGGGCATTTTATTATTTTTAAAATTCTTTAGAAGGGCTCAACTAGTAAGATTCTTGGAATCTCCCTACTCTATTAAAGCTATCATCTTAATTTCATTTACAGTTGCTGATGCTTTATGGAGAAATATTTCAGCCAAAATGAAATAAATAAATGTGCAAATAAATAAACAGCTTGAAATGTGAGCATTAACAGACATGTCAAAGTGTTTTTTGTTGCTTTTTATTTATTTAATTTTGTCTGTAATATTCCTACAAATATCATCGAAAAGTTGATTTATTTCTGTAAGAGCCAATCTTAGAAAGTTAAAGCTTTGAGTTAGTGTTTGCTTAATTTGAAGAGAATATACATTTCTTTCATAGTCACATACAATGGTATAGTCTTTTCCCCCTGTAGGTTAGTATGAGAAAAACATTCTTGCTATAATTAAGATAGTGTGTTAATTGAGTCAGCTGTTGTTTAGAATAGGTCCCAGTTCACAGGGACTTGAAAGACCCACTAACAACATAGAAATGGTATAAACATACAGTTATTGATATGGTTCAGAAATGTTTAGAGGTGATTTGTAACAATTATAAACAAAACAAATTTAAGCTTTGAACAGAACTTTTCTTAAAAACTATTCTTTTTTGTTTGATCAATTTTCTCTTTTTTGTATGAAGTTTTACTTTGAATTTTTACTAAAGTTTTTAAAAACAGATTTTTGTATATGGAATCATTTTGACGTGAAGCTTTTGCGGAACCCCATTTTACATGCTAGAGCTGCTGAACTTTGGTAGTTTTGGGAAAACGCAGCTACAATTTCAGTAATTTAATTCAAAAAGTGAAACTCATTATACAGATTCATTAAACACAGAGTGATATATTTTAAGCGTTTATTTCTTTTCATTTTGCTGATTATGGCCTACAGGTAATGAAAACTCAAAATTCAGTATCTCTGAAAACTAGATTACATAAGACAAAAAAAGATTTTTAATACTGAAATGTTGGCCTACTGAAAATTATGTCCATGTACGCACTCAATACAACGGGGCTTCCTTTTTTTCGCGAATTACTGCATCAATGTGGCGTGGCATGGAGGCAATCAGCCTGTGGCACTGCTGAGGTGTTATGGAAGCCCAGGATACTTTGATAGCAGCCTTCAGCTTGTCTGCATTGTTGGGTCTGGTGTCTCATCTTTCTCTTGACAATACCCCATAGATTCTCTATGGTGTTTAGATCAGGCGAGTAGGCTGGCCAATCAAGCACAGTGATACCATGGTCATTAAACCAGGTATTGGTACTATTGGCAGCGAGGGCAGGTGCCAAGACCTGGTGGAAAAGGAATCAGTATCTCCGCAAACCATGTCAGCAGAGGGAAGCATGAAGTGCTCTAAAATTTCCTGGTAGACAGCTGTGCTGACTTCGGACTTGATAAAACACAGTGGACCAACACCAACAGATGACATGGCTCCCCAAATCATCACTGACTGTGGAAACTTCACACTGGACCTCAACCAACTTGGATTCTGTGCCTCTCCACTCTTCCTCCAGACTCTGGGACTTTGTCTTCCAAATGAAATGCAAAAAATACTTTCATCTGAAAAGAGGACCTTGGACCAGTGAAAATCCGTCCAGTATGTTTTCTCCTTAGCCAAGGTGAGACGCTTCTGATGTTGTCTCTGGTTCAGGAGTGGCTTAAAACAAGGAATGCGACAGTTGTACTCCTTGTGAATATTCCCCAAATTCTTAAATGGGCTGTGCTTCACAATCCTCTCAAGGCTGCGGTTATCCTGTTACTTGTGCACCTTTTTTTGCCACATTTTTTTCCTTCCACTCAACTTTCCATTAATATTGCTTGGATACAGCACTCTGAACAGCCAGCTTCTTTAGCAGTGACCTCTTGTGGCTTACCCCCCCTTGTGGAGGGTGTCAATGACTGTCTTCTGGATAACTGTCAAGTCAGCAGTCTTTCCCACGATTGTATGGCCTACTGAACCAGACTGAGAGACCATTGAAAGGTTCAGAACACCTTTGCAGGTGTTTTGGGTTAATTAGCTGAGTGGAGTGTGACACCATGACTCTACAATATTGAACTTTTTCACAATATTCTAATTTTCTGAGATACTGAATTTTGGGTTTTCATTGCCTGTAGGCCATAACCAGCAAAATGAAAAGAAATAAACCCTTGAAATATATCACCGTGTGTAATGAATCTATATATGATTTACAATTTTTGAATTGAATTACTGAAATAAATTCACTTTTTGATGATATTCTAATTTACTGAGATGCACCTGTATAGCTGGAAATAAAACTGCCCCTTTCACTACTTGGTTGATAGGGTGGGCTCTAGCACATACTGTGTTTAAATTAGTGAATCATCTTCTGCAATAAAGAAACAAAGTTTGAGATACATTTATTTTCACACACATTTCATGACGGCGGGCGGCATGTTGGTAGCACTGCTGGCTCTCAGGCAGTAAGGAGACCTGGGTTCGCTTCCCGGGTCCTCTCTGTGTGGAGTTTGCATGTTCTCCCCGTGTCTGCATGGGTTTCCTCCGGGTGCTCCAGTTTCCTCCCACAGTCCAAAAACATGCAGGTTAGGTTCATTGGCAATCCTAAATTGTCCCTAGTGTGTGTGCTTTGTATGTATGTGTGTATGCCCTGTGGTGGGCTGGCGCCCCTGCCTGGGGTTTGTTCCTGCCTTGCGCCCTGTGTTGGCTGGGAATGGCTCCAGCAGACCCCTGTGACCCTGTGTTAGGATATAGCAGGTTGTGTAATGACTGACTGACATTTCATGACATTTATGCTCTCATTTCATGCGATTTTCATTTATTTATTTAATTTTGTCAAACACATTCACCCATAGAGCTTGTAATAAACCTGTAAAAAGGGCTTCACTACAAGTGCCCACTTTCCTAACCCTCATACAGATTAGGCTAATTTCCCTGTAACATACCCTGGATGTCTACAATAAATTGTTTTTTTTTATTAACATGTGGTCATCTCCTAATTTATATTAGTCGTTCTTATTTTTATGGGCTTGTTTAATTTTCTTGTGCACATGAAAAATTCCACATTTGTCTGCACTCCATCTTCCTTTTTAAGATAGGAGTGGAAATTTTTTTGGACTGAATCTATAATTTCATCCAAAGTATTACCAACACTGAGACTGGTAAATCTGTTTGTTGCCAAACCTATTTTACACAAATTAACAAGGCTTAATCCCACCCCTCCTTCACAACTAACATTCTGAAAGTTATAACTTCACTGATATGCTTATTCAACTAGTTATACTGAGAATACAATTGGCAGCTACCTCCGAACGGACCCATGCGCCAAATATTTCTCTGAATTGTCTAACAAAGATGACCAGTGATTAACAGAAAGGATAATTCATATTATATATGGAGGGTACCCATTGCAGGGGTTTATCATCTGGCAAAGTCATCATGCGAGCAATACATACACCAGTCTGTGGAGTATGCCTGAAATTGTAATTCAAGTATAATTCTGCATTTGTTAAGGAATCTCTGAAAATTCCGAGGATGTAACGCACAGAATATAGGAATGATGCCTCTTTTAAGCAGCTGCTGCTGCTATTACTACTATCAGCAACAGGCTGTGGCCAAGGACGAGCACCTCCCAAACATAAGAAAATTATATTTAGTTCCCCATTATTTATTACAATTAAATCAAAATAACCTGAAGGTGTCTCAGTCCTTCTGTTTGATGTGTCATCCTGGAAATTCTCATTTTATTAGATCCAAGTTTTCTGATGTTCTGCCACAAGACAGCAGAGTTATTTAATGTTAGCAAACAGGGGACAGGCACAACTAAGCTAAAGTTCAAAACTGGGAACTTAATCATACTTGCATATAGAACCAAAACACCACCCAGAAAACAAAATCAAAACAAAAGTATGGGTCAAGAACAGAATACTTCAGGATCATGGAACAACAAAATGAGTTTTGTTCTGAATTTCATAATGTCGGATGACCAGGAAATACATGGGGCCCATCTTTATGCCTTCATGTGACTTTGTGACACACCACCCACCTCCAGTCAGTCTAGCATGATTACACCAACAAAATGGCAATGTTAAAGGTGATTGTACAAAGCACAATCTAAGTACTTCCAGAGAATTCCCTGAATATAAAAACCCTCTCTCAAAATAATGAAAACAATACAGAGAATGTGTAATTAAAAAAACTGAGTAAACAAGATCTCAACATACTATACTGACAGACTATACAGCTATGTTTCCTGTGTTGTTTAGCGGACCAAAAAACTGATGTCATGCCTTATTTTTAATGACAATATTTTATTGGTCTCATGATAGGAAAAATAACTACTGATTAACAAAAATTTTTACTCTATATCCTTTTTATTATTTGTTGGTGATTTACACATACCTAGATATTAGTTATACTTAAAACCACAGTAATTCACAAAAACAGGATTCTCTGTGTGCACAATATGAAGATAGGAGTGGAGCTGGGTGCACTTTGCACTGCTTATAATACACATTACTAAGAAATTACTAAAATTGCTTGTAATATCCCAAACACATTCAGCAAAGTCATTAATACAGTTTTTTTTTTTTTTATATATCTCAGCTATACTTTGTTGCTAATAGAGGCCACTGGCCATTGAGGGACTGTGGAAATGTATATGTTTCACAAAGAAAACAGCTCTACATACAAAATGCATTAAAAGTATTTCTTTCACGTTATTTATACATATTTTTTTTTATTTACTGCAGCTTATAAATTTCTATAAAAATTAGTTTTAAACAGAATTCTGAAACTACTTTGTTAACAGAAAAACTGACTTGATACTTTGCAGGAAGAGACAAAAGTGCAGTGAGTAGAAGCAAAACTGTCAAGGAGTAACATAAAAAAACTTAAACTAAAAATTTTTTAAAGACTGTCGGCAAAAATACAGGTCTGGTGACCTTTTATCACATCTCCTTAAATGAGGCAATACATTTCAAGTGAACAGAAAATTAAGATGCTGATTACTTGTAAAACTGAAAACCGGCCGAGGTACCATAGCTAAATGAGCATTGTTTACAATGAAAAGGTACAAAATAGTGGTTTTAAAGGCAATATTATAATAAAAGGAATATCAAAAGGCAATCATTTAACCCTGTCATTATTGAGACAGGAAACTGTCTTTCGCCTACTGCTTTGGATACTAGCTTAAAAACAGCTGTAATTTAGGGATATTAGGTTTGAGAGTGAACTAGAACGGGATCAGGTGCGGAACAATACCTTTAGGGCAATGATGAAGCATTTAAATCTCTCTTATTAGTTCAACTGTAGAACCAAAAGCAGAGTAATGTGGGGAAAAAAATCTGTCTTAAAATGTGTTGTAAATAGGTGTGTTTTAAGAAACAGAACGCTGTCAATTTTAATGGCAATGACACACATAAACCAAAATTATTTAAAAACTAATCATAAGTGTTGGGCAGAAACAAATCTGAAAAATCTATACAATACTGCTAAAATACTGTAAAATTCAGCTCTGGGTGTGCAAAAAATCCTGAGTGAAACAATTGCTATTTTACATTTCAATGACTGTTCTTGTCTTTGATTTTTTTTGTTTTAATAAATTTGATTTATTTTTAAATAGTGACTTTCAATACAACATCCTTATATGTATAACACAAATATTCTGAACATTATTTGACTTCCACCACTACTATTTCTTAGTGGTTATCAAAGGTATTTGATTTAAAATAAGCCTGGTTATCCTACCCATATGTATAAGTAAAATCTCTAAAACCCATTAACATACCAGCCAGGAGAGAAACGTATCTTCTGATTACCTAAAAGAGTTTATCCCATAGGATTGCTTTGGCTTCTGTTACTATAAGGACTCTGAGAATACTTTTGTGCAGAATCACAAAATTTTCGAATCAGAAATTTCACCAAACATTTTCTTTTAAAACCACTTTCTTTTCACACACGAGGAAACAAGGACAATTCAATGAAAAACACTATCATTTAATAACGGAAAATACTTTTATGAACAAGTAAAAAACATCAGTAAAAAGTACAAATGATAACTAAATGAATACACCAAGAGACAAAAATGTAGTAAAATAGGATCTAATCATTTAGTCCTAAGCATTATGATGTAAACGATTCATCTGTTCACATTCTAACGCATTGATTGAATTCACATCCATGGGAGAGCAATGACAATATCAGCAGTACTAGGCATTAGGCAGGGACAAACACTGAGAGGCCGGACTACAGCATGGTATGCATGTGTATGCACACACACACAGAGCCAATATGCAGTTTTCAATATTTAACATGCACATCTTTAAGTCAGCTAGATGCAAATTAAAACTTTAATCATATCAGCAATAAATTAAATTCTGTACAATCAGAAATCATTGCTTTATTTAGAATAGCAAAATGCAAACTATTAATGAGTTTGGCATTTCCTACTAAAACCATAAAACAACAAAAAAGTAAATAACTATATTCATAGAAACCATGCATTACATAGCAACATCATTTTTACTATGTTAAATGTGTGGTGAAGTAACATTTATGTTAAATGTCTGCAAGTTAGTGCAATCTGAAAAAACCTTTTTAAGGTCTTTAAAGTAATACACTATGTTTAATTATTTTGAAGCCAGAGTACTTCACTCAGTCACATATAATTTAAATTTTTTTTTTTTTAAAATTATTGAAAACCTGTAAGGAACAAACCTCTGTTTATTAACAGACGGCTAGTATTATACAGAAATCTAAAGGAAATTTGCATTAAAACAAATACAATTTTACATATCTAAGCAATTTGTTTGGAGATGCAATGCAAAATAATATGTGGGCTTATTTACCTTATTTTAAGCAAAGGTAACCTTAAGTTTACTGAAAAAAAAATCTAAAAAAATGATCACAAATGCTCAAAAAATCATGAATGTTATGAAAATGTTATGAGGGGAAAAAAAAACAAAACTTATTTCACTGTGGTCTAAAAAGAAAAAGCTGCTACACACACAAGGAATGATGCACAGCCACCACCACTAAGAGATACAGTTAGAATATGGCCAAAGAAAACGGGCAAGGGCAGTAGGTCTGGATACGCAGGTTGATTTATATTTAAAATCAAATATAAATTGTGTTCAGTTAAGGCGTTCCAGGTCAAAAGGAATGCATTTATTTCCATCAATATCTAAATATGGCTTCCAACATTTACTTAAAAAAATCATTACTATAGCACTTTAACAGACAAAATGAGGTTGTAACAATTTACAATGCCAATGAATTTTAATCCTAGTACTGAACTATAGAAAATGGATAATGTAATTACTGTACTTTTCAGGACTATAAGGCCATAAATTAAAATCTCCACCAACTTCTCAAGTGACAACTCATCTAATCAGTAGGACAATCAAGGAAAAGCCTCAGTGTTTACTGATTGCACTAATCAAAAATCACTTTTCAAACACAGCTAATTGGCAAGTTTACCCACTGAAAAGGCAGACATACATCAGATACCATTCTGATTTGCAGAAACCAAATATCCCATTTGCATTGAGTGCCACCAGAAGGCACTTGACTCTCTCAAGTTATCA
Organism: Polypterus senegalus; assembly: GCF_016835505.1. Lineage (NCBI taxonomy): Eukaryota > Metazoa > Chordata > Cladistia > Polypteriformes > Polypteridae > Polypterus > Polypterus senegalus. The sequence goes on from NC_053156.1 coordinate 144,729,506, forward strand.
GCAACCAGACAATTATTCATCAACTGCAAATTGGCACATCAAAGTCAAATCAGAGAATTACGGCTGGAAACACCCAAAGGAAAGACTCACAGGAAAGGTAGTCTTTGATTGACCGCATTGCCCTTCCAGAAGAGTACACTACCATTTTAAATTCCACACATTACTAGAAAAAGTTGCAAAAGAATAAACAACATGTACATTATTAGTAGGTATTAAAGGTACAGACCTTCATATCAGCAAAATATATCAATAAAGCTTCTATCCCACACTTCTTTCCTTCAGCATTTTATTGATTTGAATATACTTAATCAGTTTGCCTATTGAAATATAAAAATTACAGATACTAACACCACCAAGGCCAATTTTACCAAATGTGAGTTGTATGAGTAGACCAGCAGTCATCAGAATTAAATTAAAATCCTAAGGTTTCATGTGTAATAATTATGTCAGGTTCTTAATCACACAAAGAACATATTTAACAATTATAAAATCTTTCAAAGAAATATTCAATCAGAAATCTATTTGTATTTCTGTCCAATTAATACTCACAGATTTCATCTTAGGATACAAAAATGGGAGATTTGTCTTTGAATGACCATTTTAGTGCATCAGGCTCATAAGGCACTAATAGCGGATTTGTTCCAATTTTCAAAATTTGTTCTGAAAGCCACTTGGGTCTCTGCTTCAGGTATATACTGTAACTCAACAAATCTTTTTTCCAGATTCACACTCTGTGTGAAGCAGTGTCTCCTGGTTTCAGTCTTGAATGAACATAACCTTAGTTTCTACTGTATTTTGGAACAGTACAGAAGGTTTTACTCACAGAACAGATCAGAACCAGCACTCTGGGAAAAGCAGAAGTGGACAAATGTGTACATATAATATTGGGAAACACTAACTCATCCCATCTCTCTATTATAAAAAAAATTCTTGGTGGAAGGGAGACGAGACATGATCTTCTCAGAAGACACTTTAAAGACCTGCGAGATGAAAAAGACTGGCCACGGAGCATCTCGCGGGGACCATAAATATGAGACTTGGTGCCAAGAGATTGCAATTTGACATCCTGTGAAAGACACTAACGTCACGCAAGACAAGTTCACGGACATCTAACCAAGCAGTTGTTGGAATGCTTTTGGCAGACAGACATCATGTGCTCCCAGCTCTTAAAACAACAACAAGCAGAACACGCAGCTTGCCAGCAGATGATCTGACCACTTCTCCTTAGCATGTGTTCAGCCCCCCCCCACCTCAATTCACAAGGAAAGCTGCTGTACAGGTTTTGAAATGATCAACGCTAAGCGCAACAAGCACAAAATGCAGCTCTCCAGCAGCAACAAGCCAGGAGATGATCCGACTACAACTCCTTAGCGTGCGATCATCCCCCTTTCACAACGCAAGCAGCGTTATATGTCCTGTGAGAAAGAGATTTAGCCACACCTGGGGCCGGAAATAAAGGGTAAGTATTGCTTTTACAAAAGTTTTAAAGTAAAAGTGAAAATAATGCATATGTAACAATTCCCATTAAAATAACAATCTCTTTAAATTGCATATCCGGTAAACCAAACCTGGGGGTTGGAGAGCGAAGCGAGGGGGGGGCAGAGCCCCCTAGTGTTTTAAAAGATTAAGAATTGTTAAAAGGATATTGAACTATTAAGGGGTTAACTTAAAGCCATATTATTTGCTATGAAAAATACATCAATTCAGACTACAGAATACAATATTGTATATACTGACATTAAAGCTTAAACTTTATTGTACAGAAGTAATTTAAATAAAGGATTTTAAAGTAATCTACAGAGACAAATTGAAACTTATTAATAATGATGTAAGCAAAATTTAGCAGTGATTAGAATCATTAGTTAAAAGACCAAGACCCACTGTATAACTGTTCAAATTGATAAAAAATACTGAAAACAGTAAATATTTTCAAGACAACAAAACACATCTACAGTACCAGTACACAATACAGGTAAATATAAACATGTAAGCAATACAAGAATGGTGTTCCCAAAAATAAATACATAAATAAATAAAATAAATAAAGCCACAGAGTCTAGGGTCAATTTAACAAAACCAATTTGCCTAACCAGTATGTCTTTGGATTGTAGAAGGTAACCAGAACACTCATAGGAAACTCATGTGGGCACAGTGACAATATGAAAATTCCATGCGGGGAGCATTCGGGACATAAACTTCAGTCTTTCTGTTGTGAGGCAGCAGTGCTACCACTGTGCCACCATACAACCCACAATTCTTCACATTATATTAAAACTGCAGCACAGATGAAACATTGAGATGTGAAAGGTGCATTAAGATCCTTCCAATTAGGCAAGATGAGTATTTATGAAAGTAATGTTGTACAAGACACCATAATAGACTTTTCCTTTGTTATTATCTGATGTTACCCCAAATATTGAGATGAAGTATCTGATGCTGATATTTGATCCAAGACGATCAGAAAGAATTTTCACCCAAATCAGTTAAAGAATAGAGCACTCCCAGAACATAGAACCTAGTGAACTGGGCACCTATTAGCAGTTTTCACAACTCAGATCTTGTTCCAGATTAATTTTAGACAGTTTTAAACGAGGTGTGTGCCTGATGTACACATGTATGTTATAATTCAGCTGAATTGTGCCGTCTGTGCAAAACGTTTTCTGAATAGCTAAGCTCAATTCCCTATCTGAAATTCTGATATAAAAAACCCTTTCAAAAAGTCCTCTTGTAGGGCCAAAACCTTTAAAACTTGTTGATAAAACCAAGAAATGCTACTGTATGTTCTAGGTACAAATCTCATTTGTTACATATGTTCCTTACTTTGAGACACATTCTACTGTCGACCTATACTGTTTCAGGGGGTCTTGGTATAGTCTGTAGAGATATTTCAACCTATCATCAAAGAGGAGGTTGGCAAAACTGGATGCCATCATTAAAAAATACCCTCCCATCAACTCCACCAGGAGGTGTCCTCTTGGAGCACTTTTAGCCAGAGGCTCATTTCACCATGGTGCTAAGTGCCGCCTCTGGGGATCTTTTTTCCCCCAGCATCTATCAGGCAATCCAATGCTTCCCCTGACATTTTAGACTAAATAATTATACTGTTATTTTGCTACTTCTGTACAATATACATTTATTGTATTTATTAATTATCTACAAGCATCTTTTCGATTGATTGATTATCTAATTTGTTTCACGAGTCTGTATCTTTATTTTGTTATGTTTACAATGCTGTATGCACCTAAATTTCGCACTGGGATTAATAAAGCTTATCTAAAATATTCAGCTTTCTGGCCACGTCAGTTGTGGTTGGCATTATATAATGTAAAAATTGTACTAAAACAGAAAGAAAATGATTTTTTAAATTGTCAGCTTATAAAACAATGAGACCAAACAAAATGGATGAAAATGAATGTAAAATAAACAGCTTTTATTTAATTAATAAAAATGAATGCGAGTCTGTACCATTCCATTTACAAGTGTATGCCTACACTTTGTGGACAACCATGGCGTTGTTTTTTGCTATCCTTGGCATATATTTGTACAGTAATTAGACAAATTAACACCATCATTAAGAGATTCATGTTCTCTAATTCAATAGCTTTCCATTGATACCTGGTACTATGTAAAACACTAGGCTATATTCCATTGCTATAAAATATAACAAGAAAAATACAGTTCTATGCAATCTGGACACATCTGGCCAAATTAAATATTTTAATTTATATGGCAATATACTGATAACCCAATTGTGCTTCACTCATTCAGAATATAGAACCAATGTAGAAAGCATTTTAAGATGGAGAAGCTTCTATCTGTGGCACCTCTGCAAGAGAACCACCTCTTTCAACCTTCGCAAACATATGCAGTTTTTAATATTTGGAAATAATTTGGGATTAACTTGCTTAGAGATATTTATATATACAATAACTTGGCATCTTATGAACAATTACATTCCAAATTTAACTTTCCAGCTACACCTTAGTTTCACTATCTTCAAAATTAGGAGCTTTGTTAAACAGAACCTGCCCAGTTTTCCCCATCTAGCACCCTCGTCCATGCTTGAAAAACATTGCTCAATATCAAGGACTTAGACACCATCTCTGCAATATATAAAATTATTTTACAGTCACTCCCTTTCAAAGATCCAAGAGGACGCTGGGAAAAAGATCTCTTCAGCAATATACGAATCAGAAAAGGAGTGGGAAAATAGCAATGCAGAGAATTCAGTTGAGCTCCATATGCGAAAGCATACAATTATTCAACTCAAAATTATATATTGAGAACATCTGTCTCGCCTAAAACTCTCCAAAATGTTTCCAGGGCAGGATCCAAATTGCGAACACTGCAATCAAGTCCCAGCCTCACTGGGTCACATGTTTTGGGCCTGCACCAAATTAACATCATTCTGGACCAAAATTTTTAATTACCTTTTAGACAGCCTTGGTGTCACAATACCTCCTAACCCATTAACAGCTGTGTTTGGTGTTCTTCCAGATGGGTTTAAAGTGGAGAAGGACAAACTGTGATTAAATTCACTACACTTTTGAAACGCAGACTTATTTTGCTAAACTGGAAGAATCCTAACTCTCCTCTTTTAAGTCAGTGGGAAACCGATGTGTTACTCTATTTGAAACTGGAAAAAAATCAAATATTCAATTAGAGAATCTGTACAGATTTTTTTCAAATCATGGCAGGATCTAATCAATAATATTTTAGAATAAGCTCTTAAAGCACAGAGGAAGCAATTATTTCTGCATTTCTTTTTCTTCTCCATTCATCTCTATTGGCCTATCAAACTCATCAATTTCGGTATGTTTACAAGCATTAAGTTTTAACCCGTTGGCCTTGCCCTCTCTCTCTGGGGTGGGGGTCGACTTGTTCTCAATCCTATTTTTTGTAAAAAATTGATCGATTTGTATGGAATGATTACAATAAAATTAATTTAAAAAAATGTAAATATAAGTTCAACAGCAAACAAAGTAAAAAATGGCAATTTTATGACAATGTTAATACTAAGTTACAATTTTTTGATGAACTAAAAAAAACAAAAATACAAAACTGTAAATGTGGCATTTACAAAAGTTTGGTCACCCTAGTAAGAAAGTACTTAGTAACACCCTCTCTGTCAAAAATTACAGCTGGCAAACATCTATCGCCAGCAATGAATCATCTATATTGTTGTATTCTTGCATGCACAGTTCAAGATAGAAAGGTGTTTAGCTAGTTCTTTTATTTCTCCAAACAAACATTTTGTGGTTGTGACACAAAGAGTTTGTTTTATAATTTAATCTGCCCATAGCACTTGGTTTCAAACTCTTTTCTTTCTTATGCAGATTTTTTTTATACATGTAATAGGCTGTTCTTTTGTGATGGCGGATCGTAAAATTAATTTCTCATGACTCTTTAATGAAGGTCATCTCCATTTAAGCAACACTGCACAGCAGAGTACACCAAGACTGCTTTCTGAGACTCGCTCCTCCACAGTGCACTAGGAAGCACCCATGGGGACCTTTTCTGCCCGCTACTATCAGGCAGTTCAATGCTTGCTTAGGCTAGACAATTGCATTCCTTAGTTTGCTATTTTTGCACAATATACTTTCATTATTTACTTATCTGCCTATCTAGTATTTGATAGTATTTCTTCTGTGAGTCTGTATTGCTGTTTTGTGCTTCTGTTTCCTTTGGGATTAGGAACATTTAATAAATCTGCCTGCATAAAGTAAAAAGTCAAATTTGATAAAGAAACACATGAGCAGGGGTACTAAGTATATTAAATTTTATTTTTACTGCATTTAAAAAAACAATATTAGAGCCTCTAAAAATGCAGGTGGCAGAAAGGGTAAAATTAAATTATATAATTATATTTATTATTCAAAGGGGTTGTGAAAAAATTCACTAAAACAAGACACTGTTCACTTTTTTAATCCTCTTCTCTTTTTTTTTTTTTTACAATAAACTTGGGATGAGACGTTTTAGCGACGATACACGATCATTTGAAGAGAGACACTTTCACATCCCACGACATAGTCAAGTCACGTCATACTGATATCCTTTGGAAGCAAGTCCAATAAGACGGTGACCTTTGCAAGTCATGCCCTACTCACAAACATTTCCAAACAAGATCACGGTCATCTAACTTCTCAGTTGTTGGCACGCCCTTCTTACAACCATTTTCTAACATGAAAAGCAAGTTAAAACTTATGAAAGTAGTAAAATTCAAAAGTATCAGAAAAAATAAGATCGCATTAGCGCTAACAAACGAAAATTACTCTGTGAAATAATTAAACAGCAAAAAAAGATTGCAGATACAGACATAGGTGATATGTCAGAAGTATGTAGATATTGTAAGGCTTTAAAGATTAAGTCGGAGACTTGTAGATCTAATTCGTGTTGCCATCAGAGAAAAGTAGTGTTGCTTCCCAATAAAGAGGCGTATCTGCGAGAATTAAAAGATTTTTTGTTTGGTGAAAGTGAAATCCACAAACAGTACAGGTAAAATATATGCGTCTACAATAATCTTTTTGCATTCACATCATTCAATGAGCAAAACGTAGATTTACACAATAGACCATACGCTATGAGAATCTGTGGTCCCACAACAATAAAAGCTACGAAAAGTTTAATTTCGAAGAAACCCCAATTCGGTCAGGTGTATATTTATGATCACGGAGAAGCGATGCAATATAGAATCGAAAGAGTTAAACGATCAGACGTATTAGAAATTATACAGTTAATAATGGATACAAATCCATACGCACAAAAGTATCAAACTTTAAACAAACTATCTGCAAAACGCAGAAAGAAATTTTCTTGGATTTCTATATGAATCTGAAAAGATAGCTGTCGCATTTATAATAAACCAACATGTGATGAATTGTCAATGATAATTTCGAAAGACGAAGATATCAAAGACAGCGTAGATATTCGTGTATATCCAAAAGCAAAGAACGATTTATCATTTCTGTCAAATACATCGCCATATTCAGATCCTTTAGTCTTTCCTTTGCTTTTCCCAGATGGTGAAACAGGATGGTCGTACAATATGAAACAAATGCACTCTGAAAAACAAACATCAACCACACAATATTCTGGGTCAAAATTAGCAATACGTTCCAATGTATTTAACCCACTTCTGTCATCTCAACGTCTATCGCAACATTGCATTATTGTGTATCTAAAAGTCACAGCTAATCATCTCTTCTATATTAAATCGAATCAAGCAAAACTTAGAACGGAACATATGCAAGGTCTCATTGATCACGCTCAAAATTCAAATATCAATATTTTAGAAAAATTCAAAATAGGTAAAGCAGTAATATTATCATCATCATATCAAGGTAGTCCAAGAGCATCTCAACAGTTATTTCATGATGCATGGCAATATCACAAACTATTGGTCGGCAACATTTATTTATTACAATGGCGTGCAATCCATAATGGCCAGAAATCCGCAGTTTCTTGAGAACAATGCCACTGGCTACATCGGCTCAGGATATTCCCACATACGCAAGTAGATTGTTTTATCAGAAGGTCTTATTTTTACTGAAAGAACTCAAAATGGCATTCGGTGAAATCAGTGCATACATTTGTTTACACAACAGAATTTCAAAAACAGGGTTTACCTCACATGCACTTATTGATCTTAAATCACAGGCTGTTCTTTATCCCACCTGTTATTTTCCTGAAGCTGTTACCCATAATCCCTATTGTGGGGCATCCAGTAAATTTAGTCTTGATACAAACCATAAATTAATTGATAACCAAAAAATAAGGTGTATAATTAGACCAAGAGATAAAACCAGACACTCCACCAGGGGCATCTGTAATAGAAATTTAATTCAAATTAAAACAAAAAATATATCAGCAGTTCAGAAAGAACCATGCAGTTTTAAATGCTGTTTATTGAACATTCGCTCTCTTGGCACCAAAGCTGTTTTGGTAAATGATATCATATTAAGTACAAAATCTGATGTGTGTCTTCTTACTGAAACCTGGCTTAGTAAATATGACACTGTTCCCCTAGCTGAGGCGTCACCAGATGGATACTCGTTCCTTCATAAGTCTAGAGATTCTGGTCGAGGAGGAGGTCTTGGAATAATTCATTGTAACAAAATGCAAATCACTCCTAAAAATTTAGGCAACTTTACATCCTTTGAGGCATTCACTTTAAATATTAAAACAGATTCCAACACAATTATAGTGCTAGTCTACAGACCACCAGGGCCATATCCATTGTTCATGACTGAATTTAGCAACCTTTTGTCTGATTTGGCTATAAATTATGATCACGTAGTTCTGATGGGGGATTTTAATGTACACATTGATGTGGAAACTGACACTTTTAGCAAATGTTTTACTTATTTGTTAAATTCAGTAGGATTTTGTCAGATTGTCAAAGGTCCAACTCATAATCATAACCACACATTAGATTTAATTATAACTTACAAAGTTGAAATTCAAAATTTAAATATTACTCCATTAAATGTAGTTATTTCCGATCACTTCTTAATTACATTTGATTTAGTTCTGCCCATGCCAGCGCACTCGCAGATTAAAACAAAGACAGTGCGACATCTAGATTGTAATTCTGCTTCAAAATTTATAGATACCTTGAGTAAGTCGAGTGTAATTGTGGAAAACCATTTAGATCAGTTAACATCAGATGTAAACATGGAAAACAATTTAGATCAGCTAATATCACATTATAATGTGACCTTGAGAGATGCTCTGGACACAGTGGCTCCCCTAAAACAAAAGTGATCAAAGCACATAGAAACTCTCCCTGGTTTAATGAAAATACTCGAGCTCTTAAATTAGAGTGTCGAAAACTGGAGCGCAGATAGAGAACAACAAAGCTACATGTCTTTCAAATTGCATAGACAGAGAGTGTAAATAAATATAAAAAAGCCCTCTTTAAAGCTCACTCAGAATACTATTCTACATTAATAGATAGCAATAATAAAAATCCTCGGGTACTGTTTAGAACAGTGGCTAAATTAACAAATGGCAATTCAGATCAACAGTGCAAAATACCATCAGATATTAGCAGCACAGACTTTATGAACTTCTTCAATGAGAAAATTAAAAATATAAGATCCCAGATCTCATCATCACAGTACAAACCAAATACTAGCTTAGCAGACCCTGCCGCACATTGCATTCAGCACTTTAGTAATTTTAATCCTGTAACTCACCAGGAAGTCTTAACTTTAATTACTAAAATGAAGCCCACTACTTGTTCCCTAGATCCAGTGCCAACAAAACTAGTAAAAAGTGCAATGGATGTTCTTGCAGCCTATTCTAACCGTTATCAATAGTTCATTACTGCATGGCACCGTACCTGATGCACTAAAAGTGTCAGTCATTAAACCTTTACTTAAAAAGTCAGACCTAGACCCACACATACTAAATAACTATAGGCCTATTTCAAATTTACCATTTCTCTCTAAAATACTAGGTTGTTGTACCGTGTTAGCCATTATGAATGTAGAGAAAAGCCAAGCAAAATGACACCTTTTATTGGCTAACTAAAAAGATTACAATATGCAAGCTTTCGAGGCAACTCAGGCCCCTTCTTCAGGCAAGCTTGGCTTTTCTCTCTAAAATACTAGAAAAAGTAGTCGCCAGTCAGCTTCAGTCACACCTTATGCATTACAATTTATTTGAGAAATTCCAGTCTGGCTTTCGCACTGGTCATAGTACAGAAACGGCACTAACACGAGTTGTAAATGACATTCTGATATCCTCTGATGAAGGAAATTCCACTGTAATTATGTTGTTGGACTTAAGTGCAGCATTTGACACCATTGACCATTCTATTTTACTGCACAGGCTAGAAAACAATGTTGGGCTTACAGGCCCCGTGCTCGCTTGGTTCAGTTCTTATTTATCAAATCGATTCCAGTATGTACAGAAATGTGCAGACAGTACTCCATCATTATACACAGAAGTTCAATATGGTGTCCCGCAGGGCTCAGTACTGGGACCTTTACTGTTTTCACTTTACATGCTTCCACTGGGATCTCTCATTAGGAAACATAATGTTAATTTTCACTCGTATGCAGATGACACCCAGTTATACCTTTCATTTAAATCAAATGAAGTTTCTCCGATGTTGTCTTTAATTAGTTGTGTTAGTGAATTAAAGGAATGGATGAATGAGAACTACTTGTCTTTAAATACAGATAAAACAGAGATGTTAATTGTTGGAGGGAATGACGCTGATCACAGCAATATTTTGTCGTCATTTAACTCAGTTGGAATCCCAATTAATTTTACTGAATCAGCCCACAATCTAGGAGTTATCTTTGATTCTAGCATGTCATTTAAAGCACATATTACAAAGTCTTCCAAAACATGTTTTTTCCATCTTAAAAATGTTAGGAAATTAAGGCGCTTTCTAAATAAACAGGATTGTGAGAAATTAATTCATGCATTTATCTCTAGTAGGATTGACTACTGCAATGCGGTGTTCACTGGCTGTTCAAACTGTTCTCTATACAGCCTCCAGTTAATCCAAAATGCGCTGCAAGAATTATTACAAGAACAAGAAAATATGAACACATAACTCCAGTTCTTAAATCTTTACACTGGCTCCCAGTTAAGTTTAGGGCAGATTTCAAAATCCTCCTTTTAACATATAAAGCATTAAATGGCCAAGGTCCGCTTACTTGTCTGAACTTATCATGACTTACAAACCTGAGCGCACATTAAGATCTCAAGATGCCGGTCTGCTTAGGATTCCAAGGATTAATAAAATAACAGTGGGAGGTCGAGCTTTTAGTTACAGGGCCCCTAAACTGTGGAATGGTCTTCCTGCTTCCATAAGAGATGCCCCTTCAGTCTCAGCCTTTAAATCCCGGCTGAAGACTCACTACTTCAGTTTAGCATATCCTGACTAGAGCTGCTGATTAACTGTACATACTGCATCTCTGTTGTTAGTCATTAGCACTAAAACATAAGTAACATGATAATTATAATTGAATACTAACCCTCACCTATTCTGTTTCTTTTCTCGGTACCCAAATGTGGCAATTGGTGCCACGCCCACCTGCCAAGTTGTTTGCCTGCCTATGGTAAAGTCATCCCTGATGGAGGATCACAGGAACCATGGGAAAGAGGGGTCCTTTCATCGGGGCAACGTTTCAGCCGTGGCATGGCCAAATGGGGAGGCAGCTAGATTGATGAGGTCTCCAGGACTCTAAAAATATCCAAACCTAATTATGTCATATCATCTACTGTTAAACTGTACTTCTAAAATTTTTATTATTATGCTGTATTAAGGAATTGTTCTGTTCTGTGTATTGTATTGTATTGACCCCCTACTTTTGACACCCACTGCACGCCCAACCTACCTGGAAAGGGGTCTCTCTTTGAACTGCCTTTCCCGAGGTTTCTTCCATTTTACCCTACAAGGTTTTTATTGGGAGTTTTTCCTTGTCTTCTCAGAGAGTCAAGGCTGGGGGGCTGTCAAAAGGCAGGGCCTGTTAAAGTCTATTGCGGCACTTCCTGTGTGATTTTGGACTATACAACAATAAACTGTATTGTATTGTATTGTATAGGTGTGCCAAGCTTGTGGCATCATATTCAAAAAGATTTGAGGCTGTAATGACTGCCAAAGGTGCATCGACAAAGTATTGAGCAAAGGTTGTGAATACTTATGTACAAGTGATTTCTCAGTTTTTTTATGTTTAATAAATTTGCAAAAACCTCAAGTAAACTTTTTTCACATTGTCATTATGGGGTGTTGTGTGTAGAATTCTGAGGGAAAAAATTAATTTAATCCATTTTGGAATAAGGCTGTAACATAAAATGTGAAAAAAGTGATGCACTGTGAATACTTTCCAGATGTACTGTATGTAACAATTTCCATGAAAAAAAAAAAAAACTCTCTTTAAATTGTATTTCTGGTTAACCAAACCCAGGGGTTGCAAATGAAGCGAGCAGGAGGCAGAGCCCCCTAGTATTTAAAAAAAAAACGGCCTAAAGTCTAAATATGTAATATTAACTGGGTGGTTTCAGAGTGGAGAGGATAAGCTCAAGAGTACAAAAACAAACAAAAGTTAAATTAATGTGCTTTATTGTACTGACAATAAACCGAGCTTAGTGTGCTCTTGCAGGAGCTTGAAGCTGTACTGAATGTTTTTGTTTCTGGACAGTTATGTTTAAAAGCTTGGTAGAAGTCTTTCAGATTAGCCAAAATCAACTTCTTCTGAATGAAGGTATTCCACTAATTTCTGCTACTGTTAACTTAACTCATTGTGATCCAAACTACAGAACACTCCTCATTGGTGGTAGAAATCTTGAGGTCAAATGGTTTACTTAACTGACAAACAAATCTCTCTTAATTCAGTACTGATAACTATTTAAAAAATTTACAATAACTTAAAATACCAAAGGAGGACAATCAGAGTAATAACACAAGAAAAGATAAGTAAAACACAGAGGTGAACAAGATGCTACTAGAAAGTAGCAGAGTTCCACTGCAACTGAGCCTCAAACATGCACATTCACTAGCTTGCTAGTGAAGCATGACTGGAAAATTCAAATCAACCTGAATTCAATCACTAACAGGTCAAGATAGGTCTCCTTGCAACAAACCACACAATAATATATTCTTTAACATTTAGACTGTTTGTATTAAATAAGAGGATAACAAATGAGTATGATTAGTGTGTCACGTCAGTTTATTTTTTTCTGGGAGTTCAAAGCCTCATAGCTCCTAAATCACTTTGAAAAACTTCATAAAGTTTTATGCTGAAAGCTGATTTAAAGTACTTTCTTACCAATTGCGTTAAAAAGTACCCTTTGCCCACGTGCCTTTTTTGAGTCTTGAAAATGGCACTGTTTCAAATAACCAACACTTTAAGAATAGTTATCTCAGGAAGGTATGTGTAATTCATATGCCAAATTTCATTAAAATCAAAAATGGTCATCCAAAAATATTTCTTAAAAATTGGTTGAATTCAAATAGACTGACTCAGCTACCCCTGTGGTTTGCATTTTTTTTTTTGCCCCCAAGGCATATATTTGTATTTGACCATAAAGTAGTGATTAAGTGCACTACTTGCCAAGTGCTACATACTCGCTGGTTCTGTACAAATTCATCGTTTTCATTCATGTCAGACACAAATAAAACAATAAGGCTGTATTATATTACTGTATAATAAAGTAAGCAAAGATGAAAATGGATAAATTAAAATCATTTTCATTGACAGAATAAATGAATAAAATGAAAAACAAAACCTCTTCAAACTTAGAAAGTTACTGCAAGTCTGTGTTGCACTTCTTTACCATTAAACCACTTTTCTAGCATAGTCCATCACTGTTAGATTGAAATGAATAATTTTAAATAACACATTCATGTCTATAATTTTTGTAAATCACAGCACACATCAATAGAATTTGCCAAAGGCCACAACAAACAATTTGAGACTCACCAAGGAATTTCATGATGCCAAATCCCACGATTATGACTAACAGTCTCAAACCACAGATTTAAACATGCTTTTCTCACCAAAAGAAAATCACATGTAAAATTAAGGAAAAAACAGGTAAAGACTGAAATATACGTACTTACATGCAAACAACTTAAAAATCTGAGGAGACTGCAGGTGCAGTAATGCAGGAAAAAGACAAGGTTTCTGTACTTCTTTGCCTGGCAGTTTTCTTTTAGAAATTTATATTAAAATAGCAAAATACCCGCGCTTCGCAGCAGAGAAGTTGTGTGTTAAAGAAGTTATGAAAAAGAAAAGGAAACATTTTAAAAATAATGTAACATGATTGTCAATGTAATTGTTTTGTGTCTGTTATATGAGTGTTGCTGTCATCAATGATTTGATTATCATTATTTCTTTCAATCAGGTTCGTATTTGGAGGATGTGTTGTGTTCAAGTTATATTCCGTGTTTGTCAACAGATGTAAAGATAACAGTTTTCATTCATTGAAGTGTTCACTACCCAAATCGGTACTCGTGAATCTAAAATGTTTAACAGGCATTTCCAGTATTAAGTTCTGGATTTGCCAGCGAATATTTAGCGGCAGCGGGTCTATGAACTTAACTTAAACTTTACACCTTGCTTTCCTATTGATATGTCTACAAAGGCTTGTTCAGATTCAGAGGGTTGTTCCTTTCTTACTGCATCAATAAACAGCTCGTCTTCCTCTTTATCTGAGACATCACACACTGCATGCACAGGTTTACCTTTCCCAGTCCTGCAAACTTTAGCGAAGTGGTTCAATTTACCACATTTTTTACACTGTCTTCCTTTACCTGGACATTGACTTTTTTCACCGTGTGCTTTATTTCCACAGTACCTGCACTTATGAATATGCTTGTATGCGTCACACACTTCATATTCTTTTGCTGCCTTCTCAATTGTGTAATGCGTTTTTTGTTCAGCACTCTTTGGAGCTCTTGCTTTGTGTGTGTACGTACTGCGTTCACAGTCAGTTCACGTGAGCCGCTCGGAGTACATGCATCGAAGGTTCTCAGCAGTGGTTGTGCTATCTCGTGCGATCTTGCTATGTCCACGGCTTTATTTAAGGTTAACTCAGACCCAGCACTTAAAAGTTTCTCTCGCACTTTCGCTGAGTTTGTGCCAAACATTACTCTATCCCTGACCATCTCATCTTCGTTTGCACCGTCTTCCTTTAGCTGGACATTGACTTTTTCCACCGTGTGCTTTGTTTCCGCAGTAGCTGCACTTATGAATATGCTTGTATGCGTCACTCACTTCATATTCATTTGCTGCCTTCTCAATTGTGTAATGCGTTTTTTGTTCAGCTCTCTTTGGAGCTTTTGCCTGTTGTCTGCGTACTGCGTTCACAGTCAGTTCATGTGAGATGCTCGGAGTACATGCATCGAAGGTTTGCTATCTCATGTGATCTTGCGATGTCCACGGCTTTATTTAATGTTGGCTCAGACCCAGCACTTAAAAGTTTCTCTCGCACTTTTGCTGAGTTTGTGCCAAACACTATTCTATCCCTGACCATCTCATCTTCATTTGCATAAGCACAGTCCTTCACCAGCAATTTTAACTCCGTTACAAAGTGATCAAAAGTCTCGTTTACTCCTTGCGTCTTCTCACTAAACTTGTAGCTCGCGAAAATCGTATTCGTTTTAGGCATGACAAACTCCTCGTAGCGGCAGCGTGTTTATTGGATTGCTGCTGATGGACGGCCTTATATGGGCAGGAACTCAATTACGTGGGAGGCGTGGGTATGGGGGACGCAATATAGGCAGGCAGCCAACTACATGGGAGACATGGTGACGGGTGAAGCAACTCCGCCTCACACAGCGACCGAGCTGCAGGCTATGGCCGTATATATGTACATAAGTAGGATTCAGTTATGACCGTTACGCATAGAATTTTGAAATGAAACCTGCTTAGCTTTTGTAAGTAAGCTGTAAGGAAAGAGCCTGCCAAATTTAAGCCTTCTACCTACACGGGAAGTTGGAGAATTAGTGATGAGTCAGTGACGGCTTTGCCTTTTATTAGTATAGATACAAAGACATTGCTAACAATAAATGACACTGAAGACACAGCCTCATCAGCTTTGTGAGATTGGTAGATTCTGGCACCACCTCAGGTCATTTTCCAAATATTTTACTTGTATCACGATGACTGAAAAACTGTTTTATATGTTTCATCTAAAAAAGGCTGCTAAAAAGAAAGCGTGTGAAATAAATAAATAAATAAACAATGAAAATTAAAAGTGCTTGGTAAACATGATGGCTGTGTTGGGGCTAAAACCGCATAGAACCTAGGTAAAGCAAACAGTACAAATAGCTGAAACAAGTGCACATAAACACTTGTTTATGATAGCACAAGTCTATCAAGAGCCCCTAAGATTTACTTGTATTGACACAGAATAAAAATGAAACATTCATCACATTCAAATATATTTAAAGACATCAAAGACCGACCAAATAGCCTGATTTAAATTAAGATAGGTAAACAACTTACATTGTGCTGGTGGGGCCAGAGATGCTCTTTGTTGTCTATTTGGTCCTGGCTGATGGTAAGTCCCTGGTGGTGGTGCGTTGCTGTATGCACCATCCCTTGTTCGCTCTCTTGGCATATTATGACTTTAAAAAAAAAAACACATTATAAAAAAAAATACAAAGCATGCTTTAGAATTTTTAGAGCTTTTTCATTTTTGAACGGTAAAGATATAACATTGCCTATTTATTTGTTAGTTCTGTATTTTCACAGCCAGCGGTTATCAGTGTGCATAATCAGTCAGAGAATTCCACTCTCAACAAGCATATGTAACACAGAAACACAGTCTTCCATAACCAAATAAAGTGAAAACCAAATACAGTTAGAATAAATTTACAATGAGAAGGCTAATGATAGATGCTGTTAGACATTACGAGGTAAAAAATATAAAAGGATATAAGCATATAAAAAATCTGTGTGGCTTTTGATTGTGTGGGAGAAAGAAGAGTGAAAAAATGATGGATTCCCACTATATCTGGAGCAAACTTTTCAAACCGTTGAAATTAATTGTAAGACACAGCAGATAATTGAAGAGCCATGGCTATACCATCAATTAAAACAGTTCATTTAAAAAAAAACAAAAAAAAACCGTATGATTACCAGGTTTTCAAGGCCGATTTTAAATAGCTTGCCTTGAAATTGCTTGCATTGGGACGCGGTCTTATTTATACAAAACTATGTTCATATGGAAGTCAGAAAAATGATAAATACTCAATGGACATTTATATGTAATCATAACTGTGTCATACCTAGGGTATTATTTTACTTTGTTATGCACTCACTACTCTCATACCCAAGGTATTGAAACCAACTAAATGTATGTCAGTAAACCTTCTGACACACCAAAATCCTTCAGACATAATAATAATTAAAAAAAAAAAAGTTTGAATACAGACGTGTAAAAAAAACATCATAAGCACAAACAAAACCAAACTCAGTAATACATAAAAAAAAATACATACTAGCTCATTATCATACTTTCCAACCCAACGATAATAGAAAATTAAATGTTCCAATTACTTGCCTGCTCAACTGTTTTAACATCAAGGCAGGCAAAAAATCCTGTTTCTATTAAAATTACTTTACTAGCTGTTGTGGACTTCTTTGTTCCTTCTCCTCTGCCTAATACAGTATATGTTCATACACAAACTTCAGAGGGCAACCTGACTGTTTACATGCAAATTCAAAATCAGTAAAGACAATAAAGTTCACTGCAAGTGAAAGCTGGGTTTTCAAAAAGAATTTGGAATGTCATTAATTTTAAAATATAATTTAAGCCTTCTAAGATTCAATTTTGGGATACAACCTCAAGTTAAAAATCTTCCAGAAAAATGGACTGTAGTATAGTTGAAATCTGTGCATATTTTCTTAATTCCCTTGTGGAAATCTGATTAATCATTTTCAATTCAAACACATGGCTCCCTGTTGGAGATTGTTTCAAAAATTAGAAAAGCACGGAATAGACAGACACTGAGTACAATCTACATCAAACTACTACTGCCACAAATCACAATCAGCTTTATGTGTATATTGAGTGTGAGTTAACAATATACAGTAATTAAAAAAGGTAATTTAACCTAAAGTCAAGTTACATCAACAAAATGAGACTGTTAAAGAAATAGGGTGCAATATTATAGCCCTACAGATCAAGAGGGATTATAGCAATATTTTCCAGTGTTCAGCTATAATGAACAAACTCACAGTCCTATCTGTGTGACCGAGATCGTAAACGGAGGCAACTTTCTATCTCTGTAGAAAAGATACAGAATAATAACTTGAATTTTGGACATAATGAACAAACAGAAAAACCACACATACCAATATTTATTGTTAAAACAATGACATTAAACAAACGCAAAATAAAAATGAAGGGCAAATTCTGTACAACAAAGGACACAAACTAATTCATAAACCCTATAATCATTCATTAACACAATCACCAAATTTTGTCACTTACATACTGTATGCTTGTAGCTTTTTAAAGCATTAAAAAACAACACAACAAACAATATAAATATAATGAGAAAAAATACTCCTTGAATGAACAGACAATTTAACAAAATATAGAAAAAGCCATCAAAATCAAAAGAAATATGAACGAAAATGGTGGGGAGTAATTTGTGACCACAAAGGTTTTTCCCTCCAAGTAATTCTTATTTCTTTATGTCAACATAGCTTATATGAGCAGCGTTTTAGAAAAGAACTGTGTGGTATGTCAATGTCTATGGTGTTCTTTGAGTACAGAACATTACTAGTGCCAAACTGGTCGAGGAGGCGGCTTTGGAATAATTCATTGTAACAAAATGCAAATCACTTCTAAAAATTTAGGTGACTTTACATCCTTTGAGGCATTCATTTTAAATATTAAAACAGATTCCAACACAATTATAGTGCTAGTCTACAGACCAGCCGGGCCATATTCATTGTTCATGACTGAATTTAGCAACCTTTTATCTGATTTGGCTATAAATTATGATCACGTAGTATTGATGGGGGATTTTAATGTACACATTGATGTGGAAACTGACACTTTTAGCAAATGTTTTACTAATTTGTTAAATTCAGTAGGATTTTGTCAGATTGTCAACGGTCCAACTGATAATCATAACCACACATTAGATTTAATTGTAACTTACAAAGTTGAAATTCAAAATTTAAGTATTACTCCATTAAATGAAGGTATTTCCAATCACTACTTAATTACATTTGATTTAGTCCTGTCCTTGCCAATGCACTCACAGATTAAAACAAGGACAGTGCGACGTCTAGATTGTAATTCGCCTCAAAATGAATAGAAACCTTGAGTAAGTTGAGTGTAATTGTGGAAAACCATTTAGATCAGTTAACATCAAATGTAAACGTGGAAAACAATTTAGATCAGGTAAAATCACATTATGTGACCTTGAGAGATGCTCTGGACACAGTGGATCCCCTTAAAACAAAAGTGATCAAAGCCCATAAACTCTCCTTGGTTTAATTAAAACATTCAACCTCTTAAATTAGAGTGTCGAAAACTGGAGTGCAGATGGAGAACAACAAAGCTACCATGTCTTTCAAATTGCATGGACAGAGTGTTAAAAAATATAAAAAAGCTGTCTTTAATGCTTGCTCAGAATACTATTCTACAATAATGGATAGCAATAATAAAAATCCTTGGGTACTGTTTAGAACAGTGGCTAAATTAACAAATGGGAATTCAGATCTACAGTGTAAAATACCAACAGATATTAGCAGTACAGACTTTATTAACTTCAATGAGAAAATTAAAAATTTAAGATCCCAGATCTCGGCATCACAGTGCAAACCACATACTAGCTTAGTAGACATTGTCTCACATTGCATTCAGCACTTTAGTAATTTTAATCCTGTAACTGAGCAGGAAGTTTTAACTTTAATTTCTAAAATGAAACACAGTATTTGTTCCCTAGATCCAGTGCCAACAAAACTAGTAAAAAGTGCAATGGATGTTCTTGCAGCACCAACTTTAAACATTATTAATAGTTCATAATTGCATGGCATAGAACCTAATGCACTAAAAGTATCAGTCATTAAACCAGTACTTAAAAAGTAAGACCTAAACCTACACATACTTAATAATTAGACACATATCAAATTTACCCTTTCTCTCTAAAATACTAGAAAAAGTAGTCGCCAATCAGCTTGAGTCACACCTTATGCATTACAATTTGAGAAATTCCAGTCTGGTTTCCTCACTGGTCATAGTACAAAAACAGCACTAACGCAGGTTGTAAACGACATTCTGCTATCCTCTGATGAAGGAAACTCCACTGTAATTATGTTGTTAGACTTAAGTGCAGCATTTGACACCATTGACCATTCTACTTTACTGCACAGGCTAGAAAATGATGTTGGGCTCACAGGCACTGTGCTCGCTTGGTTAGGTTAAGTTGTTGTTCATCAAATCGATTTCAATATGTACAGAAATGTGCTGACAGTATTCCATCAGTACAAACAGAAGTTCAATATGGTGTTCTGCAGGGCTTAGTACTGGGACCTTTACTGTTTTCACTTTACATGCTTCCACTGGGAACTATCATTAAGAAATAATGTTAATTTTCACTCATATGCAGATGACACCCAGTTATACCTTTCATTTAGATCAAATGAAGCTTCGCCAATGCTGTCTTTAATTAGTTGTGTTAGTGAATTAAAGGAGTGGATGGATGAGAACTACCTATCTTTAAACATCTTTAATTTTTTTTTTTTTTAATTGTTGGAAGGAACGATGCTGATCACAACAATATTGTGTCATCATTTAACTCAGTCGGAATCACAATTAATTTTACTGAATCAGCCAGCAATCTAGAAGTTCTCTTTGACTCCAGCATGTCATTTAAAGCACACATTATAAAGTTGCCCAAATCATGTTTCTTCCATCTTAAATTAAGGCGTTTCTAAATAAACAGGTTTCTGAGATATTAATTCATACATTTATTTCTAGTAGGATTGACTACTGCAATGCGGTGATCACTGGATGTTCAAATTGTTCTTTATACAGCCTCCAGTTAATCCAAAATGCTGCTGCAAGAATTATTAGAATAAGAAAATACAAACACATAACTCCAGTTCTTATACCCTTACTCTGGCTCCCGGTAAAGATTAGGACAGATTTCAAAATCCTCCTTTTAACATATAAAGCATTAAATGGCCAAGGTCTGGCTTACTTGTCTGAACTTATCATGACTTACAAAACAGAGCGCACATTAAGATTGCAAGATGCCAGTCTGCTTATGATTCCAAGAATTAATAAAACAACAGTGGGAGTTTGAGCTTTTAGTTACAGGGCCCCTAAACTGTGGAAAAGTCTGCCTGCTACTATAAAGAGATGCCCCTTCGGTCTCAGCTTTTAAATCCCAGCTAAAGACTCACTATTTCAGTTTAGCATATCCAGAATAGATCCGCTGATTAACTGTACAGACTGCATCTCTGTTGTAAGTCATTAGCACTAAAACATAAGTAACATGATAGTTAGAATTTGTTACTGAGCCTCACCTATTCTGTTTCTCATCTTGGTATTCAAATGTGGCACTTGGTGCCACAGCCCACCTGTCAAGTTGTTTTGCCTGTTTAAGGTAAAGTCATCCCTGATGGAGGATCGCAGGAACTGTGGGATAGAGGGGTCCTTTCATCCAATTGGCAGGCCCAGGTGTTTCAGGTGTGGAATGGCCAAATGGGGGAGGCACCTTGATGGCTGAGGTCTCCAGGACTCTATAAACAAATTCCAGTTCATTTGGAATTACCATATTACGTGATATGATCTACTGCTAAATTCTACTCCGTACTTGTAAAATTTTTATACTGTAGAGAGGATTTGTTCCATTCTGTATATTGTATTGACCCCCTTCTTTTTGACACCCACTGCACGCCCAACCTACCAGGAAAGGAGTCTCTATTTGAACTGCCTTTCCCAAGGTTTCTTCTATTTTTTTCCCTACAAGTGTTTTTAGGGAGTTTTTCCTTGTCTCCTTAGACAGTTAAGGCTGGGGGGCTGTCAAGAGGCAGGGCTTGTTAAAGCCCACTGTGGCACTTCTTGTGTGATTTTGGGCTATACAAAAATAAATGGTATTATATAAATAAAATTTTAATAATGACATAAACACATGAAAAAGTATAGTAATATGAGTGATTAAATTGTGAAAAAACACCTAAATAAACAAGTCATTTAATTAATATGAAATACAATGTCATCCATTTGTCCAATAATGTGCTTAAAATTTAATTACCAGCTTTATTTCAAAATGGCCTTATTTTTAAAAAGTGTTTATTTAACAGTAAGACTACCCCAAAATCACATTTCCAAAGTCTCTTTAAATATAAGCGCTATTTATTTCAAATTTCCGCTTTCCAAGGTTTTGTTACTTGAACCAGGATAAACCTGTTACTCCTATTGATTAAGACGTTGCTATAAATTAGTTTTCCTTGTTTGTAAACAGGGAACTGCCTTCCAACCAAGGTTATTATAGTTAACGAAAACTTAAATCAAAACTGATACTATTATTAAAAAAAATTTCGTAAACTGAAATAAAATAATTAACAAAACCGAAATGAAAAATTAAAACTAAACGTAACTATTAAAGCAGCTGGAAAGACTAACTGAAACAAAATATTTTACTAAAATGTTTTCGTTTTTGAATGACTATTCTTGCCGTTAGTCTTTAACCCTTGTAAGTTGTAACACAAACATAAAGTCATCCACCACGAGCCGCCCGCACATATTCATCCAGTGAACGGTGGCTAGTGAAGGCGTTGTTCACACAGCATTTGCGGTGACGGAGCAAGCTGAGCGCGGGTGCGTAAAGCGTGAGAAATAGAAAGCGATTTGCATGCCGCCTTTCTTTGTGCTTGTTATATATCGATATGTAATTCAAATGGCTGAAATCATAATGTGCTGGTCAACAAAACGTTTTCCATATGGACAGAAAAATCACGAGCGAGTAACGTTTCAGTTTATTTCTCAGGTGACTGCTTTTCGTTGACAGCAATTCACCTGCTACTTCACACAGGAGAAATCGTTTTTACTTTCTCATATACGAAGTACTGAGAAAATATAGTAATCATGAAAAAATTCCACCTCGGTATTTTGATGAATCTTGACGTTATACACTAACCAGAGTCCAACAATACTGTTTTTGGAAATGTGTGTGTACACGCGCGCATGTGTGTGTA
Organism: Polypterus senegalus; assembly: GCF_016835505.1. Lineage (NCBI taxonomy): Eukaryota > Metazoa > Chordata > Cladistia > Polypteriformes > Polypteridae > Polypterus > Polypterus senegalus. Next base: position 144,752,200 of record NC_053156.1, read on the forward strand.
AACACGATATCTCAAAAACGCAACTAGATAGATGGATTAAATTCGGCATGTGGTTGTTACACCACAATTATAGATCTGTGTTAACTTTTGAGCCAAATCCATCACCCGGAAATGGTAGTTTACCTGAACACATAATCGATTTTTTTATTTTTTTTATTTATACAGCTGCAGAGTCCAATTTATTCAACTTTACTTTTATAATAATTGTTCAATATATTATTAATTTGATTTGCTGTTGATCGTTCCTCAATGTACACAATATAAAAATATAATCATTGTCTTGCGGTTTATTCCTCAAATATCCATCCCCATATCTGAGTATACTGTACAAGAAAGTCTAGGGGGGGACAACTCCCAGTTTTTGAAAATAAAACGGCACTGATCGAGAGACTGACTAGGTCATCATACAAGATCAGCATATTGTTGCTGACCAATCACTTTTGCTTTAAAAACATCATTTAACAACGAAGCGATACAAAGGTAGAGAGTCTGACAAGTGACGAAAAACTAAACATACTAATCGGTTTTTGTATTTATTCTATATTTATTAATTTATCTTTTTACATCATATTCACAACTCATCTTGTAAAAATAATCCATTAGCAGAATTATATTTTAAAATGTCTCCCTTTTTTCAATGTTTTTCTCTCTCTCAAAATAGATAGTTGAAATATCTTATTCTCTTTGTTCTTAACGACAGGTTTATTATACATATCGCATACCAGGGATTTTTCCTGCCTTACACTTAAACCTGCTGCAGTAGGCTGCAGGTTTCTTGCAATGCTACTCTGGATAAACAGGTTTAGATAATGTATATATTGTTCTTAATCTCAGACACTGTCTCAGTTGTTTTGTGCCTGTCCATACACCTATTACCTACTCTTGCTCTTCTCATTATGGGTTTACTGTCCTTTATGTTGGACTATTCAAGACTCAACACCCCTAACCTTGACACTACATGCTTGTTGTTCTTTGTTTCCCTCAATACAGCCAGATGGGGTCTGCACACCGATTCAAGTCTAAGAGCCCTGTTCTTCCTAAGCCCCTGTGATTTTCATGAGAAAATATTAAAAAAATTATAAAATTATATAAAATTGTTCATATTCAGTGTCTAGTTTTGATTATGCTTGTTTTTATCAGACAAAACCAAAACCAGATAGTAAACCAGGCAGTGTAGTAAGCTTTCACTAACATTAAACTCGTATCCAAATCTGTTGAGAGTACAGTTCTGTCTGATTGTGACACAAAACTAACTCTGTAGGAGCTCCATTCCATAATTACTAAAACAAACTAATATATATATATAAAAATAAAATAGAAATGTCTTTGTGAAATAAAAACTAAACTAAAACTAAAAATACACGATAAAGGAAAACTAACACTTAACTGAATTTCCAAGTAAGGTCAGAAAAAATATAGAAATAAAAACTAATATAAAAAGGCAAAACTATAATAACCTTGCTTCCAACTGACAAAGGTGTGGAGGCAATTTAGTTGTTGGGAAAGTTAGTTTTTAGAAAATAGAAAGAGAACATTTAATACAGGATACTACTTTGAGAAGAATTGAGGTTATAATGTAAATGCACCAGATAGATGAGAGCTTTTCAAAATGCTAATGAAGAAGTAAATGTTAGACTGACTGAGCACCAATACCATACAAACGATTCCCATGAAGAAATCACAAACCATTCATAGCTAGAAATTCCACGTGGCAAGCTTCCAGAAAACTTTGTGTGGACAAGGTGCTCAATTGACTTTAACCTCTCCAAAACTTCATCAATACAAATATTTCGGAGAGCTCTTATCAATATAAACATTATCAACATTTCGTTAAATCATCTTTGAATAGCAACAAACTACTCATCAAGTTGGCGGGGAAAAATGTTTGAATGCCAATAACAGATTCCCTGCATTCTATAAGCCCCAGGAACATTCAAGATAACAAGTCAAAACCTTTACAGCTGAGACAGTATAAATAGTATAGGGCTTGGGAATCATGTGCAAAAAAGGAGCAAAAACAGCACAAGACTAGCTCTGTTTTGTCTTTGGCATGTATTTGTTTTACAAGTTATTTTCCATGGGATTGTAACAGAAAAATATAAGTTGTTAGAGATTTGAAGTACAGTTTAGTATCATTTAATTCTTGCTGCCTTGAATTTCACTCAGCAATTCTTGCTGCCTTGATGTTTTTCCAAATTTAATGTAAGCAGCACTAAAGAACTCTGTTAGCCTACCGCCTACAAGGAATCAAAAGAAATTGACAAGATATTGACAATAAGAATAAATTCAGTCCATTGGTCTTGATTGACAAGTGACAAAATCATAAAAAGAGGCATTCTGAAATAAATAGTGATGGAATTAAAAAGGCCATTTAGAAATATGCAGTTTTGAAAAGAAAATTAGTACATTTTGAAATAAAGCAACTTTTGTCCTGTAAATGTGCCGATAAAGACAAGCAGCCTACTATTCCATCCCCCCTCCACCTTAAAATATGCACAAAGTTCTCACAGCTCATGCGCCTTGATTGATTACCTGGGAGCGAAGTGCTGGAGTTTTAGATTGGAAATAATAGATTGTTATTTGGAACACATACATTTCATGTGTGTTCCGTTTCTACAATAATTGTTTTAAAAATGTGTTTACACAGAACGTTTTTCATATTTTAGTAGTAAATGACAAAATGTAGGCATAAAGTATATGATGTATGAAGCCTGAAGTCCAAAGATCAAATAAACACTTTCACTAAATGTTCAAGGAAAAGACAACTGCTTCCGTGGCGTAGCGGTAAGATTTGCTGACTTGTAATCAAGAGTCCCTGGTTCGATCCCGACTGCCTCCTATATTTGCCATTTTCAGTATTGAACTGCTTTTATTGTTATTATACAGTACACATATACACTTGGTTTGTCTCTGTAACAGACGGTGTATATTTATATGACTTGTAAAAGTTACCTTTTTTTTCCACTTTTATTCTCTAAGTCACGATCATGATACGAGCTACCACCCCTTGGGATCTGACGCTGCTAGTTTTTATTTGAAATTGGGAATAACTGTAGATGTGAGTTTGTGTTTTGAGGCAATGGAACTGGACATTCTCTGATCTGGAGGAATAAAAGCTGACACACAAACGCCGGCGAATCTGCCTTCTTTGTATCTCACTGTCACTTGATTTTTTTTTAATTCAGTTTTATTGAGTGTTCCTGCTCACGCTGAATTAGTACGTGCCTTATGGTCTATAATGTCAAAAAAGACATAGGTATATATATTTGGAATTATTCGTTTTATGACCTGTATAGTACATTTTAGAAAACATTGTGGCATGAATGCAGCATTATTCATATTCATTTGCATAACATCTTGAAGTTGTAATCAGTCAAGCAAATTATAGAAAAAAACCCAATCTAAATCCATCAAGTAGTTCTCTTGTGAAAAGTGGACGGACATACATAAAGACAGATGTTGGATTTGGCTTGATCACTTGAAAACTGACAGTTGCAGTCTAGAATAAAAGGCACATAAAGTGCATATGAGAGAGAGCACTGTTTAGTTATTGAACATAAGAGTAATCAGCAGTATACAGGCACAGTAATGTGAAAAAGTGCACCACAATAAAATGTTTGTTTCTTTAACGCATGAAGACTTATCAAGGTTTGACCTTCATTTAAACATCCATCCATCCTCTTCCGCTTATCCGAGATCGGGTCGCGGGGGCAGTAGCTTGAGCAAAGATGCCCAGACTTCCCTCTCCTCTGCCACTTCTTCTAGCTCTTCTGGGAGACATAGTCCAGCCAGCGTGTCCTTGGTCTTCCCCGGGGCCTCCTCTCGGTTGGACGTGCCTGGAACACCTCACGAAGAAGGTGTTCAGGAGGCATCCTGATCAGAGCCACCTCATCTGACTCCTCTCGATGCGAAGGAGCAGTGGCTCTACTCTTCTGGATGACCGAGCTCCTCATCCTATCTTTAAGGGAAAGCCAAGACACCCTGCGGAGGAAACTAATTTCAGCCGCTTGTATTCGCGATCTTGTTCTTTCGGTCACTACCCACAGTTCATGACCATAGGTGAGGGTAGGAAGATAGATCGACTGGTAAATTGAGAGCTTTGCCTTACGGCTCAGCTCCTTTTTCACCATGACAGACCGATGCAGAGCCTACACCACTGCGGACGCCACACCGATCCGCCTGTCGATCTCACGCTCCATTCTTCCCTCACTCGTGAACAAGACCCCGAGATACTTGAACTTCTCCACTTGAGGCAGGATCTCGCCACCAACCCTGAGAGGCAACTCCATTTAAAGTTAATTTAAACAGTGTTTTTAAATATAGTTGATAAGTATAGAGAACTATAAAAATTTCACTTTCAAATAATTTATTCAACAAAAAATAGAGCCATGGGTGTATTCACTTTTCCACAGATGGAAATGGCATATCTCTAACAGCAGGTATTGCCCCCTTTTATAGAAAACTGTCTAATAGTCTCTGACCTTCACTGGAATAAAGGTTTTTTTTACTTCTCCATACAGAATTCTTTCATCTGAGCAATGTTTAAGGAGTATTTTGTATCCATAACCAGTTTCAAATCCCTCTACCTCAATGGGATTCTAGAATTCTACCAAGAAATGTCTGAAAAGAAAAAAAATGTAGATTTACTGCTGCGTTGATTGCCACTCTTATGTTGCAAGGTTCACCTGCAGGATTGGCATCAATCTCATGTCAGATGGTCTTGCATTATCCTCAAGCACTCTGTGTTGTAATGAAAAATTCATTGTGGATTTTATCATGCCAAGCTGTCAAGACCCTAATGAAGTAAAGCAGCCACAAACCATCACATTTGTAAAACCACACTCTTCAGGTCAAATACTGTGTGTTTGATTTTTGCCAAACATGCCTTCTGGTGCCATGGCCAACTAACTATGTGTCATCTGCCCAGATCATGTTGCTCCTGAAATCCTAATCTTTGCCTAGGTGTTTACTGGAAAACCCTGCTGTTCTGTCTAGGCAGCAATGGTTTAATCTTGGTACACCTCTTAAGTTGATCTAATTTATGCAGCCTCTTTCTAACGGTAGTCTCAAACAACTAGAAAATTCTTAGCATCTTTCATTCTGCTCTCATACTAAAAATGTCCACACCAGGCTGCAACAAAAAGTTGGCAGTTGTTTGAAATGTTCTCCATTTTCAGATAATCGGGACCGATATTTTCAAACTCAATTTAACGATTCTAAAAGCTCAAGTATGCGGTTTTTAAAATTATGGTTATGGCCACAGAGGCAACAAAAAGCAAGAACACACACCAACAGCAAAAAAATTACTAGCAGTACTCAGGCAACTGTTACATAAATATAACAGGAATAAAAATCCCTTGCATCTGGACCACCATATTTCTTTCAGTCTAGAACTGATGGCTGGATGCTCATGTACTTCTAGGGACAGTTAGGCATGAAAGCAGCCACAAAGGAGAGCTGGAATTCTTACAAGCCACAAGTGCTGCCACCATGCTTTGTTACTCTGTCATTTATTTATCTTTTAACATTTTATTGATTTTATTAAAATCAAATAACATTCCATACAAGCAAGGCACGTTTAACAAAACTAAGTTTGAAACAATTCAGCCCCCACCCATGAGAAAGAGAGCTAGGCCAGCAAAGTAAAAACTTTAATAGTAGTAAAAATATGCAAATGAATAAAAATAAAAAGAGGGGAGAGAACCTGCTTCCTCAATTTAAATGCTTATTCTAAAATGAACTTAAAAGAGGTGGGTCTTCCAATTGAACAAGATAAGTCTACGTGCCAATAGTGAAGTAAAGGAAATTACAGTTTGTTTGTCCTTCTCCATTTTAAGCTCATCTGGAAGTACACCAGACACAGCTGTTAGTGGATTAGGAGGGATTGTGACACCAAGGCTGTCTGAAAGGCATTTAAAGATTATTTTGTCCAAAATTAGGTTAATTTGGTGCATGCCCAAAACATATGGCCCAATGAGGCTGGAACCTGATTGCAATGTTTGCAGGTTGGATCTTGCCATGGAAATATTTGACAATTTTAAATGACAGTTGTGCTCGATATATAATTTTAAATTGAATAATTGAATGTTTTGCGCATATGGAGCTCAAGTGAATTCTGTGCATTACTACCTTCCACTCCTTTTCTGAGATGTTGAGTGAGAGATCCTTTTCCTACTGTACTCTGGGATTTTTGAAAGTGAGGGACTTCAAAATTTTTATATATTACATGACCGCTATATTTCCTTCAGTCTAGTACTGATGGCTGGATACTCATGTACTTCTCGGGACAGATAGCCATGAAAACTGCCACAAAAGGGAACTGGAATCCTTACGAGCCACAAGTGCTGCCAACATGCTTTGTTTCACTGTTATTAGTATTTTTTACACCTTGTGCATCTGCAAATCTCGAAGAGCTTATGAAAATGTTGCATAGGTCACAAATGTAGCACGCATCTGGTGTGCTGCACCACAAACCAACTTCTTGTTGAGAAAAAAAAAAAATGTCCAGTGACCTACTGCAGGTCAAAAAGAAAAGGACCAATATTGTCTCATACTTGAAAAGCACTAATATGATTTAAGATGGGTCTCATCCAAATACAAGTACATTTAAATATTACAGATTTCAAACTAAAATTTAACCAAAGAAAGTTGTGGGGTTGATAGCACAGGTAAAATTAAAATGTACTGAAGAATATTTCAACTTCCTGGTAAGAAACTAAACACTGTGGGAGGAAATAACACTTACTGAGATTTATTTAATTAGAGGGCAGATGCTGAGTTTTTAACCACACCAGCTTTAAATAGTCTGTGTTGCTCAGGCTTATAACAAAATTATAGAAACTTGGAGCACATTGATTATATTCAATCTGATCTTTGTTGATCAGTGGCAATGAACTATAACATGTCTTAAATTCTTTAATTAAAAATTAAACACATGCCATATTTATAGTTGGCTTTAAATGGGATCCTGATGACAGAGTTCTTAGCCACTAAAACTTCACTAGTTCTGAATGTGGTAATGGGGTATTCTGCTGAAGTCTCTTCAGCAACCTGGTGATATTTAACTCATACACAAAATTATGTATATGATCAGGAGTAAGGGGATAGCTAAAAAGTTAAAAAAAACAAAAACAAAAAAAAAACAACATAGAATTCATTTATTTTCTTGTTACTATGAGAAAACAGAGAAGCCCTAAATATATAATGAGAGCAATGAATAACACATTCAGCTTGAAACTTTAAATGACAATTAAGCTCTAATTTCACTACTGTAATTTTCACTTCGTTTCCACATTCCAAAATAGCACTACATGATTGCTCAAGGCTTTAC
>NC_053156.1:144764529-144809529 GCF_016835505.1 Polypterus senegalus
GCCACTGAACTACTGTACTTCACATTAACAATGGGCTCTTCCAAAACCCAGAACAATGACAGGCTGTCCTCATCCCCTTTAATTGTCACCATCTGCCAGGCTCTAAAAAGACTCTTATAAAAGTCCGGTATGTCCGACATATCAAATTTATTCACCTGGCACAGCAGCAGAGTTTTTCCAAATTTCAGGTTTTCAATGTGGTCAAAAACGTTGTGCAAAATCCATCCACGGCTGGTGCTCAGAAGGATACAACAATTTCTGTAAAGTCTGTAGCGAAATGCAGCAACTCTCGAACACATCTATAATGCCTTGCCCACCTTCATCCAGTGGCTGAAACAGGACACTTCTCCTAAGCCAATGCAGGCCATCCCAAAAAAAGTTGATTAAAACTTTCTGAATATTCTGAAGCAGCTGTGCAGGAGGCTCTAAACAAATGCATTTATGCCACAGTCCTGAGGCTATGAGGTTGTTAATGATGAGCATCCTGTCCCTGTAGGATAACTGAGGTAGAATCCACCTCCACCGTGCAAGCCGATCCTTCACCTTCTGCAGTACTCCATCCCAGTTCTTTCGTATGAAGTGTTCATCCCCAAGAAACACTCCTAAATATAACAATCCTTCAGAGGACCACTGCAGGTCACCAACCAGTTGTGGTGGTTTTAAACCAGTCCAGTTGCCCACTAAGATAGCACTGCTCTTTCCTCAGTTTATTTTAGCTGATGAAACAATTTCAAAATATCTCTGGCATTGAAGCAAAATGTCAACGTCCTCCTGATTTTTAAGGAGGATGATGATGTCAGTGTATGCTGAAACCTTAACAGGCTCCGCAGTGCAACTTGGAATTGATAGACCAGTCAACACTCCTCTCAGTTTAACTAAAAAAGGTTCCAAAGCCAACATGTAGAGCATTCCAGACAAAGGGCACCCCTGCCTGACTCCTCTTCTGACATCAAAAGGTTCACACAAACCACCATTGACCTTAACTACACCAGAAATGTCACTATACAATAGCTGAATATATTTAACAAAACGGTCCCCAAACCCAAAAGCCTTCATGACTTCCCATAAAAATGAATGCCTGACCCTGTCAAAGGCCTTCTCTTAGTCTAAAGAAATAAGGCCAATCGGAAAGTTAGAGTTTAGATACTGCAAAAATATCTCAAATTAAGAAGACACAATAGCTCTGATCAGGATGTACCACCTGAGCTAAAACAGTTCGCAATCTGTTAGCTAGCGCCTTTGACAGGATTTTGTAATCAGCACAAAGGAGGGACACAGGCCGCCAGTTTTTGAGATTTTGTAGGTCACCTTTGGCAGTAGTGTTATTACGCCCTGCGGCAACTCTGAGGTAACACACCCATTTTAATACTGTGGAGGAATACCTCCAATACATCAGGACCAATAATATCCCAGAAGTCTTTATAAAATTCCACTGGAATGCCATCAATGCCTGGGACTTTTCCATTATTCAATTCTTTCAGTGCAGCAGTGAGCTCTCCTAAGCACAACTCCTTCTCCAGCTCTTCGGAGTCTGCATCACGAAGGTGCGGTAAATCCTTCAAGAAGGTCTGCTGTTCCTCAGCCTCACCTTCCTCTGTTGCAAAAAGAGTCTCATAAAACCTCCGGACCGCCGCCTTATCTCACCAGGGTCCTGAGTCTCCTCACCATTATCCTGTCTTATGCAATGTAAGACCTTATGTTGAGAGTTCTTTTTCTCAAGTCCAAAAAAATACTGGGTTGGTGCATCCATGTCAGTTATCTGTTGGAATCGCCCTCACTAGAGCCCCCCGAGCCCTTGTTTCCAATAAGTGGGCAAGGCCCTTCTTTTTAACCCCAAGAGTTTCCAACAATTTGACATCTGGACCCTGCTGTAGAAGCTGCTGAATCTGAATGATTTCAGTTTCTAACATTGCCATGTCAGACTGTAGTGACTTAGTGACATTTCTGGTGTACTCCTGACATAATAAACGAATGTGGGTCTTCCCAACCTCCCACCACTGTTGTAAACTGGTGAACTCCTTCTTCATGAGTCTCCAACTTGCCCAAAAAAATTTTAATAACTCTATAAAATTTTGGTCTTGGAGGAGCGTATTAAAATGCCAGTAGGCACTACGGGACTTATAATCAGTTAGGATCACAGAACAAGACACCAAACTGTGATCTGAGAACCCTGCAGGGGTAATGTGACCGTTTTTAAATAAACAGATATGGTGCTTGAAACAATAAAGACGATCAAGCCTCGCCATTGAAATAATCCCCCATTCATCCTCCCCCATGTATATTGTCTAGTGCCCCATTTTTATTTCGCCACACATCTTCCAGTCCTGTCTCGCTCATAACTCTCTCTAATTCCTGGGCAGATTGTGTGTGGGGCTCCAGCCCGTTATTTCTGTCTTTTTGAGTATCAAGGGTGCAATTAAAATCCCACCTAGAACTAGGACTTCATTTGTGCAACATTGTGTCAGCACACCCTCCAACTTCTTAAAAAAAGCAATTTTCTCATTTCCATCATTCGGGGCATATACATTAATAAAAGTAAAAGAACTGCCTTGAAGTTTGACGTGCACTTTGAGCAGCCTCCCCTTCACTATTTCTTCAACATCACAAAGAACTACGTGAAAATTCTTAGAAAACAAAATGGCTACTCCAGCACTAATATTTGTACCATTACTGTAATAAATGTTCCCTTTCCAATCCCTACTCCACTCCCATTGCCCAGTATATATAGGATCTTGGAAATGGTGCAGTTGCCCTCTCCATTACTGCTTATTTTGTTTTAACTGTTTCTTCAGTCTGCTTGACAGATTCTTTAATCTGAGAAGCTCTTTATCAGTGAACAAGACAGAAGAGGACTTTTCTTTTCTTAGGCTTTGTATTGAAGAGACAAAAAGTTCTACATCAGGAAAGTAATCGGTTACATCTACACCCCTTCTGCCCTCAGTTTCCGTCACAAATGTTCTCATACTTTGAGCACTGTACCCCCCTCTACCTTTACATTCTTGCAGGTCAGACACAGTTGAACTATCCGACATTTCCCCCTCTGCCTCCTCGTCTCCCTCACTTTGCCCAGCCACGTTTTCACTGTCTGCCTTAGCTAGGGCCGCGTACCTGCCCTGCGTAACCGGTGGGGCTGCAGCGGGACCCTCACCTTCCTCAGCAGCACAAGCCGTAACATTACTGCGTTTTCGCGCGGTTCCTTCCTCCTCCCTAGCTTGTCTCTTTTTAGCAGGCCGTTTAAACCCATCATATGGCTCAGGGGCGTTATCGTCACCTTCCTCCATTTCGATCTCTCCCCACACACTTCCCTGTACTATAGCAGAATCTTGTGCTGTATTTTCATTCCTGATGTCCCTCATCGATGCTGGTCTGTGCATTTCCCCATCAAGCAAACCATCTCCCTTATTTAAACGTTCAGAAACATTTAAACTCTCCTCAGGCTGCGCTTCCTCTGGTGTCTTAGTTTTTTCATTACAATTAAGCAGTAAAGGCCGATCTTGTAAATCGTCATTAGTGGCATGCAGGTTATCACGAGGAACTGCTCTGTTCACTTTCACTGGACAATTTTTAACTAAATGCTCCTCACTTCCACACCCAAAACATTTCATTTCATCCGAACTCAGAAAAATCACATAATCGAAACCATCAATCTTAAACCTCATAGCAACATTTAAACTTTCATCCATTTTGTTGAGCACCATGTCTCCTAAAAGACATTACATGGTTTTAACGCCGGCGACTTGCACCCCAATGGAATATTGCGGATTTTTGATACTAAACGACCGTGACGTACTAATTCTTTTTCTATCATCTCATTTCTCAAAAATGGGGGGACATTCGATAACGTTACTTTACGTGCCGGTGCCGCCAACGGAGACACCTGCACGAATGAGCCATCGATCATTACACCCTTCTCTACAATTGTCTGCACCAGATCGACAGAACTCAAAAATAATACGATTGCGCCGTTCATTCGTAAGGTAGACTTAATGTTCTCACAACCGATCACAGTGCCTACCGCCAACACCGCACTTTCTAAAGGGAAAAAAACATCACAGAGAAATTTTATCCCATGGCGCCGGCTCAACCGTTCTAAATTGGCAGCCATTATGGCTGCTTTGGCCAGATGTCACTTGACACAAAAGAAACGGAAAAACATTGAAACAATTCACCAAGAAAATGAAAATGGGAAAGGGGGAAAAGAAAGTTAAACAAAACACTTCACTCACCAGACTCAGAGCCCACCACCAGCACTCGCGCCAGATCAACCACCCAACATGCACTGCGACAATGAAACAGGATAGATAGATAGAGAGATAGAGAGATAGAGCACTTGTTTGGTTCAAACCCGATTACATGTGAAGGAGAAGGTGTGGTGTTATGGGTCCACAGCTCGCTTAGCAAAGGCCATTTAAATAAATGATCACCATGCTCGTGGTTTCGTGAGGGGGCGTAGTGGTTGTAGCAAGCCGCAAGGGTGATCTGCGGTGTGGGCGTTTCTCACCGAGTGCACAGGTGAGGAACTGCCCACATCTGTGATTGTTCCTGTGGCTAATGTGCTGCAGCTGCTATGGCCCCTCGCTGTATAAAAGAAACACGAGTCGGTTGAGAAGAGAGGAAGAGAAAGATCGGTGAAAGAATGAGAAAAAGGAAGAAAGGACAGAGGTTATAGGGAGCGAGGAAGCAAGGCGGTGCAAGAGAGAGACAGAGACACGCGGAGCGTGTGGGCACGCGAACGAGCGCTCGCGGGCTGCTGCGAGGAAGCCTGGGTGTTGGGCCTACACCCAGGAGTTAGAGTTGGAAGTTGCTCCCGTTGAGCGAACAGGTAGCAACAGCGACCAGGGAAAGGCAACTGGCTGCGGAAGGCCGGAAAGGCAGCGGGAGTCGCGAGGCTTGGAGGTGAAGACCTTGATATGGGTGTCCTGGAAATCAAGGGTCAAGTCTCAGGCCTGGGATGAGTGCCAGACTGAAGCCAGGATTGTGAGGTCTCCAGACCTGTGTTTGAGTTAGGAAAGGGCAGCTGCAGAGAGAGCATCTTGCCTGTTGAAGGGCCCGTATGGGAGAAGCAGGTGAGACGCTAACGGGAAAAGCAGCACCAAGCTCGGCATTGTTGTTTGTTTTTAAAGACTGCTTCCTGGATGAACGTTTTAACCTCTGGTTTTTTAAAGGATTGCTTTTTTTCCCTATTGTTTTTACCTCCACGTGTTTTATTGGATTATTTATTGAACAATTTTTTTTTTTAATAAAAGCACTAGGCACTTTTTTTTTTTACCATCCCCTTGCTCAAATGTTGTCTCACTGTTTAGCTCACTCGGTGACATTATCGACGGTGTTGGGTTCAAGGGCTTCCATATATCAGATGGGAGCATGGAGCCAGAACCCGCATCGTCACAGAAGGATAAAGAAGCCAGCACAACAGGGAGGACCACCTGTTATTTTATTCTGCATCAAGCACTGACTTTGCATGGCAAATAAGCCATCTAATCAAAAGACAGGTGAAAGGTAGACACTGATAACATGCAGATGCATATGCAGCAAAACAAAAGTTGATAGAGTGCAACCACTTTTGGTACGTGAAAAATGATAGCAGACTGGCGATAGAAACAATATGCAACCTTCCATTTATCTTTACCATCCATGAAATATAAAAGTAATGTTGTAATTTTATAAGCTATTTACAATATAAAAAATTTAATTTTGACTTAATAGTTTATTCTTCCAGCTGCTTAAAAATTATTTTGCTTTTTACATTTAAACACTGAGGTGGTTTTATGGAGAGTCATAGAGCAACTTTAGAAAGCTGCTTAAGTCATAAATTCCCTTCGGGTCTTGCTCCCAGCAGAATGAGCAGTCTAAAATTACAGAATACAGAATACTTTTAACAAATAATGAAATAGAGAAAACTGTGTAAACTGACAACATGAAAATGTAGTTTCTATTTCCTGTACTAATTTATGTGCCCTGGTGAATGAATTGTGTTTTTCTTTTCACTAATGAATAGTAAAGCAGTTTTCTGCTCTGTCGCTGCACAACTTTGAGGTGTTTTTTGGAATGAAATCATATGCTAACATTTAAAGTGAAAATATACTGTATGTAAACAGCATATGCTGTATGTCAAGGAATGACTTTTACGTTCACTCAAGCTGTATTAGGCTATGGCTCTTGGGCATAGGGCAATATGAATGTGCTATCCAAGCTGGTGGACCATTAATTAGAACAAATGGATTCAGGATAGTACAGGTGCTGGTGATAAAATTAGAATATCATGACAGTTGATTTATTTCAGCAACTCCATTCAAAAAGTGAAACTTGTATATCAGATTCATTCATTACACACAGACTGATGTATTTCAAATGTTTATTTCTTTTAATTTTGATGATTATAACTGACAACTAATGAAAGTCCCAAATTCAGTATCTCGGAAAATTAGAATATTGTGAAAAGATTCAATATTGAAGACACCTGGTGCCACACTCTAATCAGCTAATTAACTCAAAACACCTGCAAAAGCCTTTAAATGGTCTCTCAGTCTAGTTCTGTAGTTTACACAATCATGGGGAAGACTGCTGACTTGACAGTTGTCCAAAAGACGACCACTGACACCTTGCACAAGGAGGGCAAGACACAAAAGGTCATTGCTAAAGAGGCTGGCTGTTCACAGAGCTCTGTGTACAAGCACATTAATAGAGAGGCTAAGGGAAGGACAAGATGTGGTAGAAAAATTTGTATAAGAAATAGGAATAACCGCACCCTGGAGATGATTGTTAAACAAATCCCATTCAAAACTGTGGGATTTACAAAGAGTATACTGCAGCTGGAGTCAGTGCTTCAAGAACCACCACGCACAGACGTATGCAAGACATGGGTTTCAGCTGTCGCATTCCTTGTGTCAAGCCACTCTTGAACAACAGACAGCGTCAGAAGGGTCTTGCCTGGTCTAAAGACAAAAAGGACTGGACTGCTGCTGAGTGGTCCAAAGTTATGTTCTCTCATGAAAGTAAATTTTGCATTTCCTTTGGAAATCAAGGTCCCAGAGTCTGGAGGAAGAGAGGAGAGGCACAGAATCCACGTTGCTCGAGGTCCAGTGTAAAGTTTCCACAGTCAGTGATGGTTTGGTTTGCCATGTCATCTACTGGTGTTGGTCCATTGTGTTTTCTGAGGTCCAAGGTCAACGCAGCCGTCTACCAGGAAGTTTTAGAGCATTTCATGCTTCCTGCTGCTGACAAACTTTATGGAGATGCAGATTTCATTTTCCAACAGGACCTGGCACCTGCACACAGTGCCAAAGCTACCAGTACCTGGTTTACGGACCATGGTATCCCTGTTCTTGATTGGCCAGCAAACTCGCCTGACCTTAATCCCATAGAAAATCTATGGGGTATTGTGAAGTGGAAGATGCAATACGCCGGACCCAACAATTCAGAAAAGCTGAAGGCCACTATCAGAGCAACATGGGGCTCTCATAACACCTGAGCAGTGCCACAGACTGATAGACTCCATGCCACACCGCATTGCTGCAGTAATCCAGGCCAAATGATCCCCAACTAAATATTGAGTGCTGTACATGCTCATACTTTTCATGTTCATACCTTTCAGTTGGCCAACATTTCTAAAAATCCTTTTTTTGCATTGGTCTTAATTGATATTCTAATTTTCCGAGATACTGAATTTGGGACTTTCATTAGTTGTCAGTTATAATCATCAAAATTAAAAGAAATAAACATTTGAAATACATCAGTCTGTGTGTAATAAATGAATCTAATATTCAAGTTTTACTTTTTGAATGGAATTACTGAAATAAATCAACTGTCATGATATTCTAATTTTATGACCAGCACCTGTACTGTAAAAAATGTGTGGCGCTTCTAGTGTTAAACCAGTTTTGTACTCATCTACTCACTGTATCTTGAATTCCAGTCAAGCAATGGAAATGTCACTACTTCATAGACATCAAGTAGACAAATTTGCATGTATAGAAATATGGCACTCAGTGTTGAAATCTTTAGAAAATTTGTTAAACACAACCATATGTAATCCACTCATTTTCAGTACATAAACAATACACCTATACAGAATTAAACTACTTGACAGTGCTAACTGATACAAAAGCCACTGTTTACTATTCTAAATTATAATTTCATTTTATGAATTTCCTGAATTGAACATGTTTGTATACCATGATCAGCTACAACATTAAAACCACTGAAAGGTGAAGTGAATAATATCAAATATCTTGTTACAATGGCACCTGTCAAGGGGTGGGATATATCAGGCTGCAAGTGAAATGTCAGTTTTTGAAAATGATGTGATGGAAGCAGGAAAAATGGGTAAGCATAACGATTTTACTGACTCTGACAGATGCCAAATTATGATAGCTAGACAGCTGTGTGAAAGCTTCACCAAAATGGCAGGTCTTGTTCCCGGTATGCAGTGGTTAGTGCCTACGAAAAGTGGTTCAAGGAAGAACTGGTGAACCTGTGACATGGCAATGGATGCCCAAGACTCACTGATGCAAGTGGGGAGAAAAGAGCTACATTAGCACAAATTTCAGAAAAACTTGATGCCGGCCATAAAGACAAAGTGTATTGCAGCTTTCTGCATATGGGGCTGTAGAACGACAAAATTGTCAGAGTGCCAAGAGTGATGCCTTGTCCACTACCGAAAGTATCTACAATGAGCATACGAGTGCCAAAACTAAACTATGAGTAAGGGAAGAAAGTGGCTTGGTCTGACTTATGTTTTCTTTGTGATGTTCCGGATGATGTTCTACAAGGAAAACATTTGCCCTACAATTCTTGTGAACGTCACTTTGACGCATACCACCTACCAAAACACTGCTGCAGATGAAGAATACCTCTTTATGGCAATAGTATTGTCGGATAATAGTAGCTTATTTTAGTAGAATAATGAGCCCTGTCACACAGCTTGGTTTGAGAAACACAACAAAGATTTTAAAGTGTTGACTTGGCCTCCAAATTCCACACATCTCAACCCAATCAAGCATCTATGGGATGTTCTAGGAAAACAAGTTGAATCCATGAAAGTCCCACCTTGCTGCTTACAGGACTTAAAGACTGCTATTAACATCTTAGTGCCAGATACTACAAGACCGTTTCATTGGTTTTGTGGAAAGCATATGCCTACACATTATCAGGCAGGAGGTTTAAATGTTGTGGCTTACTGGTGTACACAATAAAGCTTATAATTTAAACCACAAAATAAGCCCATTTAAAGGATAGATTTGTCATTTTTCAAACTCAAAGTTATTTCTTCACAATCATAGTATACAATAATTTGCCACAAATTAAAATTTTGTTCTAAAGAATAGTGTGTTAAAAAAATACCTTATCTGTTCTTGCGGCTTACAATGGGGCTAAAGGATACACAAGCCCACAGGTGAAATGAGAAAGTCTTATGTTCACATTGAAGCACCAAAGGTTTTCATTAAAAAAATTCCTTCCACGTAGACATGCACGTAGGACTGATTTTTTAGGCCTGCGCCCACCAGGCTCCTGCAGTACTCCATCTCATGCCTGCCCATTCCCAAATACACTTGGCCTCTTCCGTTCTGCATCCTAATGGTTTTGTCCTGCTATCGCCCACAGAAAAAAATTGCTTCCATTAAGGAAAAAAGTAATTTATGGTTGATAAGCCTCTCTAACATGATGGTGTACAAGGTGGCAGCTGAAGCTTTACCCTTTTAGGCTCAGCTATCCTTTAATTTTTTGCAACCATTTTGTTTCATCAGTATCTTCCGATAGGACTTAAATAATAATAATTCTTTACATTTATATAGCGCTTTTCTCAAAGTGTCCAATAGTAATTTCTGAGCAGAAGTCCACTCATTTTTTTTCACAGAAAGGAAGAAAAAAAAAAAAAAAAAAAAGCATTCCACCATTCATTAAGGTATGATTATTACAAATTAACCCAAATATGTTATTACTGCACTTCTGTGATCCTCTTAAAAGATACAGAAATAAAAGCTTTGGCCTGAGAAATGTTGCTACTTTAGAGCATGTGGATAGAAGCTGGTGTGGAACAGTTTGTTGACAAGTTCTTTAAGATGTCAAAATATCCGATTCTAAATCAGTTAACGCAAGGGTTTCAGAAAAGATGCAGTCAATCGTCAAATTGCTGCAAAACTCTATTCAGCAAGTAGAAATCAGAGTTCTCTCTTATCTCCACTGACTGTTTGAGTGACCTCATAAGCTTGCATTGTCCTCTTCTCTCCCACTCGCTTTCATTTTATCTCCTAAGTCACAAAGTTGAAGCAGAAGTGGTAAATGGTTGACTGAGATGCAGTGCGATGTCAAAGAACTCCAGGTCCTTGAGTCAGATTCAGCAATTCCTGGACAGACAGACACACCTCAGGGAACTGAGCATCAACCCCGTACTGTGCTGCTCACTCACTGGGCCAAGTGAGTTTCAACCCCGCACCTACTTGAAACAATGACGATGAACGAATCTGACTGTTTCAGCAATGCAGGCAGGGGCTCAAGGATAGATCACCTCTGTTGGCTCAGGCAAACATAACCATCCAGAACCTCTAGTTATTATTGACTTAATTGTACACAGCCTTGATGTTTCTCTGGTGCACATGTACAAGATATTACGAGAAGAGTGGCGACCGTCTTTCAGAAGCATGAGGACAGGGCTATTGGTACCATCATACTACGTATGGGCGTAAATATCACTCAATATCAACAGTCTGAGATTCAAAAGGAGAACTCTGCAGCACTCATTCAAGCCATGAAGGAGAGGAACCCGGATACAAGAATCATCATTTCAGGTCCCTTGCCTCTGGCTAGAAGGTTGGATGAATCCTACAGTCTGGTGGCCTTGAACAACTGGTTGAAAGGCTTCTGCAAGAGCCAAAACATTGGTCTTGTGGAAACTGGGATCTTTTCTGGAAAGACTAAGTTTCGTCAGGCAGGAAGGTTTGCATCCTAACAGATTCAGTTCCCGAGACCTCTCAGAAAACATCTCTGAGGTAATTTGTCTTTCCTAACTAATTTTAGCCATGATGTTTTCCATAATGCCCTGCTAGGATATGATAATTTTTTACTGAGCTCATATTCAGATGTGCACTGTATTAGCAATATAACTAACTATAGCCTAACCAAAACAACCTGAACAAAGCATTATAAATGCAATTAATTTCCTTACCATTTCACCTTTAGATGTGTTATGTATTAGAACAATAACAGATTAGATTAAATAAAAAATCTGCACAAACCAGCACTAACACAAATAACTTAATTACCATATGAAGCTGCCATAACACTCTGATTCAGCTCTGCTCTTCCAAGAACTTAATTGTGGCTTTGCTAAATATTAGTATTAACCAACAAGACGTTCTACATTAACGATCTTGTCAGTGATAGGAAAATGGAGTTTCTTACTTGAAGACAAAAGTGGCTCAGTTCAGATGGTGCGGCAATGTTAATTAAAGCAGCTCCTCCAAATTACAGCTTTGCTCATTGGGTTCGCTACAGCAAAAAAGGCAGCAGTATAGCAAACATTTACTTAAGCCAATTAAAATGTAAAGAGGCTGGTTTTGGTTCACGTTTTTTTGAGTACTTTGCCATGTTAGTGTCCCTGTCTCTCTTATTGACTATTTATAATAATAATATTTAGGAGTTCTGTAAATATTACTGAAGAATTTGCAGACTTAGTGTCTATAAAAACTTGTGACAGGTTTCTAATTGTAGGCGGTTTTAATTTATATATGGATAACAAGTGTGAACTGAAAGCAACAGAATCCATGAACTTCCTGCACTCCTTTGGTGTCAATCAGCATGTCAGTCAGCCCACACATAAGGGAGGATACACACTGGATTTAGTGATTCAAAAGGATTAAAAGCTGATAATAATACATTTTATTTAATAGGTGCATTTCTTAATACTCAAGGTCACCTTACAATGAAATTAAACAACATTAATAAAATAAAAGAGAATGATAAAATCAAATAGCAATAAGGTACAGAGGTAGTAGCAAACATACAATGACAATAGGCAGTAACAGTGTTAAATTCATAATTGGCACGCCAGTTAAGGTAAGTTGTGCTATTTAGTCTACACTGTGTGCACAATTATTAGGCAAGTTGCATTTTTGAGGATTAATTTTAATATGGAACAAACACAGTGCTATCAGTAATAAACCTGAAACCTGAATGTTTCACAACGGAAATGTGAGTGTGAACATCATCAGGGGAATACATATGTGCGCACAATTATTAGGCAACTATTAGTGTGCAGATTTATTATGCAAAGGAAAAATGAAAATTTTCCCATCTCACTTGTTTATTTTCATCTGTTATAGTGAGAATAATAAACACCTCAAAATTTACAAATAAACATCTCTGACATTTCAAAAAAAATAAATCAATCAATCAATGACCAATATAGCCACCCTTCTTTCCAATAACAGTCATAAGCCTTTCCATTCATGTAGTCTGTCAGTTTCTTGATCTGTTGACGATCAGCTTTTTGTGGAGCAGTGACTACAGCCTCCCAGACACTCTTCAGAGAGGTGTATTGTTTTTCTCCCCCGTAAATCTAGCGTTTAAGAAGTGCCCACAAGTTCTCGATAGGGTTTAGGTCAGATGAGGAAGGGGGGCCATGTCATTATTCCTTCATCTTTAAGGCCTTTACTGGCTGGCCACGCAGTGGAGAACTTCGATGCAAGTGATGGAGCATTGGCCTGCATAAAAATCATGGTCTTTTTCCTGTATCACTGTATGAAGAAAGTGTCTTCGAAAAACTGGCAGTAGGTTTGGGAGTTGATTTTGAGTTCATCTTCAATGCAAAAAGGTCCAACTAGCTCATCTTTAAAAATACCAGCTCATACCAGTACCCCACCTCCACGTTGGAGTGGAGCTCTGTGCCCATTACTGATCCACAGGTCCATCCATCTGGTCCATCAAGAGTCACTCTCATCTCATCGGTCCATAAAACCTTTGAAAAATCTGTCTTCAGATATTTCTTGGCCCAGTTTTGACGTTTCAACTTATGTTTCTTGTTCAGTGGTGGTTGGGTTTCAGCCCTCCTTACCTTGGCCATGTCTTTGAGCACTGAACACCTTGTACTTCTGGGCACTCCAGGTAGGTTGCAGCTCTGGAATATGAAAGTACTGGAGGATAATGGGTTCCTGGTAGCTTCACGTTTGATTCTTCTCAAATCTTTGGCAGCTAATTTGCATCTTTTGTTCTCAACACGTTTCTTGCGACCCTGTTGACTATTTGCAACAAAATGTTTGATGGTTCTGTGATCACACACCAATATCTTAGCAATTCCAAAAGTGCTGCATCCCTCTGAAAGACTTTTTACAATTTTTGACTTTTCAGAGTCAGTTAAATCTCTTTTGGCACTTTTGCCCGAGGAAAACTAGCTGCCTAATAATTCT
Organism: Polypterus senegalus; assembly: GCF_016835505.1. Classification (NCBI taxonomy): domain Eukaryota; kingdom Metazoa; phylum Chordata; class Cladistia; order Polypteriformes; family Polypteridae; genus Polypterus; species Polypterus senegalus. The sequence continues at coordinate 144,777,933 of NC_053156.1, forward strand.
GCACACCTTGATATAGGGTGTTGATCTCCTTAGGCCACACCCTCCCTCATTACACAAATACACATCACCTGACGTGCTTAAATCCAATAAGCATTCAAGTTAATACAGCTTGGAGTTGGAATATACGCATAAAAATGATGATATGGTCAAAATACTCACTTGCCTAATAATTGTGCACACAGTGTAGTTTGACGGATATGAGAAGGAAGAGAATTCCACAGTTGAAAAGCACTATGAGAAAATGCTTGAGCTCCCATAATGACTTTCAGCGCCGCGCCCGAGTGGCAGCCTTTCCAGCAGCTCCGTGTACGACTTTTTTTTACCTTTTTTCTATTTTTTGTTTCTCTATTTCACTGCTAACTTCTACTACTTTCTTTTATTATTATTAATATTACTGAGAATTTGCAGACTTAGTGTCTATAAAAACTAATGACAGGTTTCTAATTGTAGGCTGTTTTAATTTTATATATATATATATTTCTTTTATGTGGAATTGCTCCCTGGACACTTTTTACTATTTTTACTACTTGACATGGATTTTTACACTCTGAGACTCGCCTATTCAAGTAGTCAACTTAAAGCACTGAGAAGAAATGCTCATGCCGGTGTGGTTCCTTATTTACCTGACGAGGTAAGACGACGATATCGGGGCAGCTGGCACAAAGATAAAAAAATAAGATAAAAGCCAGGCAAGTTAAGAGAAAATGGCATTATAAACCGTCGGTGCCTTCTGTGATCCTGGGAAATGTGAACTCACTACCAAATAAGATTGACGAATTGGCTGTGCTGGTGAAAAATGTCAGAACCTACAGAGAATGCAGCTTGCTGTGTTTTAGTGAAACATGGCTACAAACTACCATCCCAGATGCTAATGTGGAGCTACCCGGGTTTAGCACAGTTAGAGCGGACAGAGACGCAAGTACCTGCGGGAAGAAGAAAGGAGGAGGACTCGCTCTCTATGCCAATACAAAGTGGTGCAACTCAGGACATGTGAACGTTAAAATCTCCAATTGCTGCAGGGACATCGAACTGTTGGCCGTAAGTCTGCGTCCCTATTACTTGCCCAGAGAGTTTGGACACATGATTGTTGTTATTGTTTACATCCCCCCTCAAGCGAGTGACATTATCCATTTCACAGATGCTAAGTTACAAACGCAGCACCCTGAGGCACTTGTGCTAATCTCTGGAGACTTTAACCATGTGACACTGGACAAAACATTACCTGCCTTCTCCCAGTATGTGGATTGTAACACCCGTGGAAATAGGACGATCGACCTACTGTATGCAAACGTTAAAGACACATACAGCGCCACCCCGCTGCCTGCGCTTGGGAAAGCAGATCATAACCTGGTTCTGCTTCAGCCTCACTACAAAGCAAGAGTGAAGGCGCTACCTACAACCACACGATCATTCAGGAAGTGGTCCCCTGAGGCAGAGCAGGCTCTGAGAGACTGCTTTGGAACTACAGACTGGGATATACTGCTGGGGTCACATAGTGGGAACATTGAAGAGGCTGTTGACTGCACAACTGATTACATCAACTTCTGTATGGACATTGTAGTTCCAGTAAGAACAGTACGCTGCTATTCTAACAACCAGCCATGGATTACAAGTAGCCAGGTTTCCATCCAAGGAGTATTTGCGAAAAAATATTTAGCGCTTCAAATTTTAGCTGATGGAAATGGTAATTATCGATAAAATGTTGTACATGTCAACATAATATTTTTCCGTTTAACTTTAGCGCATAAATTCCATATCGATACTTCAGATGTCGCAAAAACTACATTGGAAACATTTTTTGTCGGAAAAAAAGGGCTTTAATGCAAATAAATGTGTCACATGATACATTTTCATCACGTGCAATCAAAACGAGAATAGCGGAGCGGTTCGCATGGTCTGATGAAGAGCCTCGTTATTTCTCGTGATGAGCCAATGCAGTAGCGGATAGGCTGGGTCTCCTGCTACTAAAAGGGGTACCTGAACTCCCTCCACATCAACTGTAGCCTGGGGGTGTCTCTCAGGATGTCTAAATACAAAAAACCGCAAAGGTAGTTTACTGTGCCAGTCAAAATATTTAATAAACCGTGTGTTTCATTATCTAAACATTTTTTTTCTTATTATTAAATGGCAGATGTTTTAGCATATATGAGAAATTCCGTCATTAATATTAACTTTAGTTTTTTTTGATTAAACGTCGTTATTTTGTATTAATTCAAATTTCAGTTTTAATTAAAAACCTTAAGGGAAGCAGGTTACAGTACTAATTCAGTTGTTATCGCACTGAGAAGGGATGTTGAAAGGTAGGCTCACCTGTACAGATCCGATGCTGCAAACACAGCTGCATCATGGGCACTTCCAGGAGTGCCAACGCAAATGTCTCGTATCATGCACCTGTCATCAACAAGGGCCTGGAGAACAATAGATGGCCACCCTTTGCGATTAATGTAATCGCAGTAGCCTTCCGTAGGGGGAACAATAGGCACATGTGTGCCATCCAGCACACCGTAAATCTGTGGCACAAGATGCACCAAGGAATTGCGGTATGCAATTTCATTGGCCTCCGCTACAGTCGGAAGTCTGATATAACGGCGCATTAATTTTTCTTTAATAGCGGTGCACACAGCATATACACATCGATGGACGGTAGTTTAACCAACCCCGAAAATTTCTCCAACTACTCTATACTCGACGCAGGTTGCCATCTTGTAAAGGGCGATGGCAATCCGCTTTTGGGTTGGAACCGGTGGTCGATGGCAACCTGTGATTGGCGCAACATCAGGACTGATGAATCCACACAAAATCTCTGACGTTGGCCGTGTCATTCTAAAATGTTGCAGCCAGAGATTTTCTGTAAAGTGTCTCTCCACCACCTCCTCCCAGAAGGTCTTATTCCGTCGTCTCTCCCGTACCCGTGGGTTTCGTCGCACTGGGGTACTTTCTTCGAGCTCTAGGGCTATCGGACAAGCAACTGCTTCATTCTGCTGTCGTCTTCGGATATTATGTACAATTCCAATTATTTGTGAAACTGAAATAACAGTAAGCTGGCAAATTTCAAAAAACTGTCTAAATAATCTCTCCATTTCTTTGTTTTTTTGTGTAGTGGAGGGGGTGTAACGTGGAAAACAAAAGGTAGATAATTTGCGACATACACAAAATTATGTATGGAAACGGCTCACGGGCAGATACAACAAAACTTATGCGACAGTTCGTTTTGGGGGGGGTGACGTCATCACGCACACCATTTTATCGATAAAAAGCCAGTTGGATGGAAACAGGCTGGAGACAGCAAATTTTGCACATTTTTTTTTACGTATATTTTGTCGATAACAAAACGTCGCAAAAAACTGGATGGAAACTTGGCTACTGACATCAAAGACCTTTTGAACCAGAAGAAAAGGGCTTTTTAAGACAGTGATCAGCATGAGCTCAAGCGCGTGCAGAAGGAACTCCGAGTCCAGCTCAGGGCAGCGAAAGAGCAGTACAGGAGAAAGCTTGAGCAGAAGTTGCAGAATAACAGCATGAAGGAAGTGTAGGATGGGATGAAGATTATCACTGGCTGCAGCTCTAAGCGGGGTGCCACCATCAAGACAGACGTGGAGAGAGCAAACCAAATGAACTTCTTTAATAGGTTTGATCACCCTAACCCACTCTCACCTCGGAGTACTGCATCCTCCGACCATCCTTCTGTTGATACCAGCATAGGTGAGTCATCTCCACCCACAATTATAGCAGCTCATGTGAGCAGAGAGCTGAGAAGACTTCGTGCCAGCAAAGCAGCGGGTCCAGATGGTGTATCGCCAAAACTGCTGAAGGCCTGTGCATTGGAACTGGAGAAGGTGGGAGCGGAGGATCCCATCATCTATATGCTACACCGATCCCTCTCCCACTTGGACAGAGGCAGTGGTGCTGTAAGAATTATGTTTTTGGACTTCTCTAGCGCCTTCAACACCATCCAACCTCTGCTCCTTAGAGACAAGCTGACTGAGATGGGAGTAGACTCACACCTGGTGGCATGGATCGTGGACTATCTTACAGACAGACCTAAATATGTGCGTGTTGGGAACTGCAGGTCTGACATTGTGGTCAGCAACACAGGAGCGCCGCAGGGGACTGTACTTTCTCTGGTCCTGTTCAATCTATATACATCAGACTTCCAATACGACTCGGAGTCCTTCCACGTGCAAAAGTTCGCTGATGACACTGCTATTGTGGGCTGCATCAGTAATGGGCAGGAGGTGGAGTACAGGAAGCTAATCAAAGACTTTGTTAAATGGTACGACTCAAACCACTTACACCTTAACACCAGCAAGACCAAGGTGCTGGTGGTGGATTTTAGGATGCCCAGGCCCCTCATGGACCCTGAGATCATCAGAGGCGATTGTGTGCAGAGGGTGCAGACCTATAAATACCTGGGAGTGCAGCTAGATGACAAATTGGACTGGACAGCCAATACTGATGCTCTGTGTAAGAAAGGTCAGAGCCGACTATACTTTCTGAGAAGGTTGGCGTCCTTCAACATCTGCAATAAGATGCTGCAGAGGTTCTACCAGACGGTTGTGGCGAGTGCCCTCTTCTACGCGGTGGTGTGCTGTGGAGGCAGCATAAAGATGAAAGACGCCTCACGCCTGGACAAACTTAAGAAGGCAAGCTCTATTGTAGGAGTAAAGTTGGACAGTTTAACATCTGTGGCAGAGCGACGGGCATTAAGCAAACTCCTGTCAATCATGAAGAATCCACTGCATCCACTGAACAGTGTCATTTCCAGGCAGAGGAGTAGCTTCAGTGGCAGACTTTTGTCACTGTCTTGCTCCACTGACAGACTGAGGAGATCGTTCCTCCCCCACAATATGTGACTCTTCAGTTCCACCTGGGGGAGTAAATGCTAACATTACTCAAAGTCATTGTCTGCTTTTACATGCATTTTTATTACTATTTAATTTAATATTGTTTTTTGTATCAGTATACTGCTACTGGATTATGTGAATTTCCCCTTGGGATTAATAAAGTATCTATCTATCTAGAACAGAGTTTGATGTGTGGGTCCAGGAAGTAAAGCTGCAGAACAGGATCTGAGTGAGAGAGAGGGAGTGTAAGTCTGCAGGGGATCAGTGAGGTAGGGAGGAGCAAGACTGTGGAGAGCTTTAAATATTATAAGCAGTATTTTGTATTGTATTGTATTGTAGTTGGTACTTAACAGAGAGCCAGTGAAGTTGAGAGAGAATAGGAATAATATGTTCAGTGGATTTAGCACAGGTTATTATCCTAGCATCAAATTTTTGAATAAGTTGCAAGCGATGGATAAGATTTTGGGGATGCCAGACAGAATAGCATTACAGTAATCTATACGTGAAGTGACTAGGGCATTAACCAATACTTCAGTACTTTATTGCATAAGAACAGGACAAAGTCTATAAATGTTTTGGAGATGGAAGAAGGCAGTCTGAGAAACATTACTTATATGTAAGAAAAACAGTGGGTACTGTCTAGGGTGACACCCAGGCTCTTAACCTGGGAAGTGATGTTTCTGTTAATATTGTACATTAAAATAGAAGAAGGGTTAACTTTAGTAAGTGCGGATTTGGAACCAATGAGGAGCACCTCAGTTTTATTGCCATTTAATTGAAGAAAACTATGTCTTGGAGACATGACATAAGAGTATCTGGAGGGAAAACAGAAGTGGCTTTAGTGGATAGATACAACTATGCGTCATCAGCGTAACAATGAAATTTAATACCATGGTGCCGGAAAATATTAGAAAGATATAACTGAGAAAAAGAAGCGGCCCCAATACAGAACCCTGCGGAACTCCCTGATAAACGACTGCATTATCAGATTTAAAGCCCTTTACTTGAACAAACTGCATCCTATCGGTGAGGAAGGAAGAAAGCCATTGGAGGACAAGGCCACAGACTCCAAAACTAGCTACTCGTTTCAAACGTATCTGATGAGATATGGTGTCAAATGTGTCAGCTGCCCGGAGAAGATTGTGATTTTGACCAGGGTAGTTTCTGTGCTGTGTTTAGGATAAAACCCAGATTGAAACTATTCAAAAAGGTTATTTTTTGAAAGATGGGAGGCAACTATCTTTTCAAGAACTTTAGATATGAATGGAACATTTAAAATAGGCTGATAATTTTTAAGGATATTAGGGTCTAAGCCAGGTTTTTTCAGTGGACTCCAGGTTTTTTAGTGAGGGGGGTGCTTGCAATAAGGGAAGAGTTACCTATAGTAGTTATCATGGGGGAAACGTGTCACATTTTCTGGTGATGTGATTAGCCTATTCATTGTAGAAAAAAAAGAGCTCCAGCATTGTTCCCTCCTGTATTGATAATGATAGAATAGTATACTGTTTTGGCAGCAGAGAGCGCATTTTTGTATTTTACCATACGATCTGAAAACATTTCCTTATGTACAACAAGACCTGTCTTTTTTGCTAGGTGCTCCAACTGTTGGCCCATGGCTTTGACCTGACGGAGTTCAGATGTAAACCAGGGAGCAGTGTGAATAAGTGAAACAGTCCGTCTTTTTAAGGGAGTTAGGGTATCGAAGGCACAAGGCAGAGCAGCATTGTAATAGTCTACTAATTCTGACGGTGTGGTAGCAAAAGGAGAAAAAGGCTGGAATTGCAAAAAAATTATAAGGCTCTCTGGGTTTACATACATTCATATGACATTATGAAATGAAATCACACGCTGAGCCTTTATTTTACTGAGAGGTAAGCTAACATTGAATGTAATCGTTTTGTGATCCAAGATGGGTAATAGTAATATAGTAAATAATAGTAGGAATGATGTGATGTAAGGCAGGTCGTAGATATCAGTATATCAGACCACTTTTGCATATTACTTAATGTAGAAATACTGATAATTACAACTAATGAGAAGTGTATTGTATAAAAATGTCATTTTGATACATCTGAAGCTTCAATGTTTGCTAATATTCTAAACAATCAGCCTGACTGTAGTGTTTACCTCAATAGCACTAACAGTATTTACGGTAAGGTGGAGAAATTATGCTAAGATGAGAGCTGCAGCTGACATTGTGGACCCTCAAAAGATGCTTAAGTAATCCTCCAGTACTATTATACCTTGGAAGACAAAGAATGTCTGATTTAAAGAGAACACGCCAGAGAGCGGAGCATAAATGGAGAAAAAGTAAACTGACAGTCCACACTGAAATATTGAAGACTAAAATAACTGAATACAACAAGGTAGTCTACCATTAACAGCATCATTTCTCTGAAATTATAAAATGATAATGCTGGTAATCCAAGAGTTTTATTCTCAATTATTGATCATATTCTAAACCCAGCTGTCTCAATGGAATGGCTTCTAAATACTACTAGAGAAACCTACAAGGCTTTTGCTATATTTTTTAAACACAAAATAAATATTAGAAATAGAGTACATACCCCCAAAGGTAATGCGATTGAATCCCAATCACAATTTGTGCAATCTCAAGTCTCAGATTAATAATAGTTACATTTTTTAGCTTGAAAAATGTACATATTTGGTACGTTTTAAGGCTTTTTCATTCACCTATGGACCCATGTACCCTTTAGCCGCATTGCTGGCTGCAAGAACAGTCAAGGTACTATTAAAATGTATAAAGCTTCACTTTAGAATACAGTTTCATGTGGAAAATTACATACGAAGATTGTGAAAAAATAACTGGCATGAAAAATACCGAACTTGCCCATTAAAGGTAACCTGTAATATTACAAATATTTTTTCATTTTTAATGCTAAAAAGTAAAGAACCATATACATGCTAAAAAAAGATACAGTAACCAAAGAAATAAAATCTTTAAAATACGCTAAAAGCATTAAGCTGTAACACTTCACCAAAAATAATATATTATATGTAGTTTGTAGTGGTAGCTGTGAAAAAAATTTAACGTCATGCTTTCATGCAGAATGGCACAAAAGAAGTCTGACATAACAGAAGACCATAATAACCAGCGCTATACAATGGCATCAAATGAAAAAACATCCATGGAAAAAAGAAAACTCTCACTGTTGCATAATCAACATAACTGTCATCCAGTTGTTTGCTCAAAACATTCAAAAAGAATGCTTTCTTCACTAATGAATGAGATAGAGAGGTGGGTCTTTCCCAATAATTTTTTGGTTTCCTATTTATGTGTGAGCTATTAATTTAGGAAGTAACCATTTAACAATATTTTAACAAAAAACAAAGTTTTTGCAAATTTTGAGCAAATTAAACATATGGATTATGCAACATGAATCACATTTTTTTTTTACACTCTGGACGTTTTCATCATCATATAGCATTATACAACATTACCTTCTATTATGTCATAGACGTCTTTCTCTCCATTCTATAATAATAACATGACATTGTATCTTTTTCTACAAAGTAAATAACATAGTAAAAAAAGAAAAAAAAAAATGGGGTGCAGTATTTGTTTAAAAAATATCCAAGAGTTACATATTGTAGCAATATCAACTAGTACAAACAATATCTCAAGAAAGAAGTGCCACTTACCTTAATGTCCTAAATGCAGATTGACTTAAGTGGGCTTGTTGTCGGTTTGGATTAAAGCCAAGCTGAGGCTTCCAAGGACGTTGATTGGAATTATCCCAGTCACCTGGTTTTAACACTTTATGTGGTACCCTAAAACAACATTTTTTTATCCCTTATAAAGCTGCCATTTAGCAAATTACAGATATTACAGATTATAATGTGATTAAAATCATATTAAAGATTACATTAATCTACATTATTTTTAATCTAGGTTAAATGAAGCATAAACTAAAAGATAACGCAGATAAACAAAGCTAGTTGTGAATAGCTACAGTATATTCATTTGAATTCAGGAACACAAAAAATTAGAATGCTCCAGCATCTCATATTTAAGTACAAAATTGAAAATAAATTTAAAAAAGTGAACAAATTATAGTTTATTCACATATACAATATTGTTTTAAATTAATTTAACATGAAACTATTTTTAAACATATGTAAAAATCAATAAATATTAATTGACTTACAAATAAATTCTCTAGTTTTTATCACTTCTCAGAATTTTTTTTTTAATCCAAAACTTCTTGTTCTGGGGGCCTGTCATTTTTACACTTTTTCTGAAGCATCCCCGTAAAGCATCCATACTGACATCCCAATACATCTTGTATCTTCTTTTAATGCATTTGATATCTTGGTGGAATCTTTCACCCCTCTCAACATACAATTCTAAGATTTTCAGGAAAAAATTGCAAATGCAAAACCAAAAATTTTGAAACTCATGTTTAACCCAATTCCTTAAACAATGTTTTTATAATTAAGATCTTTATTGCAACTTAAGAGTTTGAAATTACTTCTTTGAATATTGAACATATTCTTTGAATATTATGCAGTTACTTACTTTGCTCCAGGTAGAACCACAGCTTTAAAGACAAAGCCTTCATGATATTGTGGATCCTTGAATTCTATGCTGCAAAAAAGATGCACATTTTTAAAATCCAAAATAAAACCCAAAATATTTTACTAACACGACTGAGCTTCGAAAGTCAACATATTTAAAATAACAGTTGAATTGGCTGAAATCAATTTCTGGTTACTTAATACTTGTTTACATTATAACTAAGAATAATAAGAATAATTACCAACCATGTTTAAGTACCGTTCAATCTTATTAAACATCTGTGGTTCAAACTATTTTGAAAAATGACTTGCAAACTAGCACTTCAAAAGCTGTAATATATATACAGCACTTAAACAGGCAAGCTCTATTTGGAACTTTGAGGGTTATTCCATTACATAACAGTACTGAATTAACCTATACTACCAGAATAACATTCTAGACAGCTCCAGAAGCTTGCTCTTATCAGAGAGCAACGTACTTGTTTCTAGTTCTCTTCTTAAATTTAGTTGTTTTTATTACTGTGTGGGTATTTCTAATTGTACATGAAGCTCAATTAATACAAATCTCATTCAAGAAAAATGGCACATGAAAGTCATTTAAATCGTAAAGAAAAAAGTAATATGCAAGCCATAGCAAAAGACTGATTCCTACAGAAACAGTCTCACGGTAGAGACAAAAAAATCTGTGATTGCAGAGGCTGTCTTAAAAGACGAGAAGTAGGGTTTAATCGTTCAACAAATCACTAATTTTCTTCAGCCAATTTGTGGTGCATGCATGTTTCCTTTGTAAGTCTTCTGGTGATTATGCATAATTCATAATAATGAATGGTGCTATAGAAATAGAGCCACTGAATACTGTACATGTTTTAGTCACTGCCTAGAACACATTAACTCCATTGTACTTGATTTTACATTTAATTCAATTCAGAGTAGAAATTCATATTAGTATGATTGATTGTTTACTAAAAAAGGGACGCGACTTTCACCTTTTTTTTTTTTAAATAGTGGGACTTAAACTGAAAGCTACAGAAAATTAAGAGGTCACACATGCAAAATACAACAGCAAAGAAATCTAGTTAGTTGGATCAGAAATTTGATAATAGAGTAGCATGCAGGGATGGGTACAATATTTTTAGCTTAAAACATTTGGTTCCACATTTCATAGCTTATTAAAATAATCTTAATTTTTTTTAATCAAACACAAAGTGAAAGTATTACATGATTTTTTGATTAACTGGCTGCCCAGTAGCAAACTCCCATCAGTAAATCTCTGCACTTTACAAGGTAAATGCACAGTGAACCGACAAAATTTCCACTTATTTCTTGCAGCCTTTCATTTGAAATGGTTTTCTTTTTAATTTTAAAGTGAATGTTATTCACACAAAATGAAATTACTTAATGAAGATTGGGGAACAAACCCTTAATTTCAAAACTATCAAAGTTACAGTATGCAGTTGTATGCCCCAGATATGATGTATTTATTAATGTGAACTGCAAAAAAATCTGTCCACTTACAATTTTAACTGGATGTAGGTGCAGCAAATCAAACATGAATTAAAAGCCTTGTTTAACTTTGAGCAGCAGACTGGAGATGTGCACTGACGAAACATGAACAGCTGATAGCTGCTATGAAGGCTGGGATCACTGGCAGTGCAAACCTGGAAATTATTATGACACAATACTACCAAGAATGGGCCTGTACTACTATGGTTGCTGTAATGTCTCGATTTAATAAGGTGACCATTCTGGTATTTGATGTAACAAATCTTCGTTACTGATGGTGATAGCTTCTAACAATTATCAAACAAGCATTTCCATTTTTCATACATAAACTGAAAGAGTAGATCAAGGCTACAAATACCAATAGAAGCTTTCATTTGGTTAGACTCGGATTACATTTTTAGTAAGTGATAATATTCATTTACAGAATTAAGCAATTTCACTCTGAAATACACTGATGGACCACTACTATTTAAGTACTACAATAAACGCCTTTAACACATTGGAATTACTAAAGAAAGGCTGAGAAATTGAAAATGCATTTTTGTTTTATTGTATTTTCACATTCTGATTATTTACATATAATTAACATAGCTATGAAGATATCTACTGCAAAATAGTTAAGATGAAATGTATTCTTCATTTCCTGCCACAAGGGGATTCAAATTAGTTCTGCTACATTAATCACATGTATTGCCGTGTATAGGAGAAGTACACCAGCAAAGGTCTTTGTGAATGGAGAATACACAGGTTATTTTTCTCAGAAACCAAAAGTTCGATATAACAACAATAACAAAATCATACAAAGGATGCCTCAAGAGTATTTAACAGGCTATGGTTAATTGGCTCTAAGGCTAGGGATTTGCACTGACAATCGGAAGGTTGCCGGTTCAAATCCCGTAAAAACGCCAAAAGTGACTTTACTTCGTTGGGCCCTTGAGCAAGGCCCTTAACCTACGATTACTCCATCCTGGTAGGACGTTAATCTGCATCCAGCCCTGCAAGGAACCTACCTGCAGGGAAAACTTGGGGGTTGGTGGCAGAATTGGCACTCCAGCCACTGAAAAAAACCTAACACTGCTTCCATTTCAACTGAACTTGTGTGGTGCTGAGGTGTCACCTGTTGCATGGCTACACTCGGGTCCCAATCTAGGATCCTGAATTGGTTTGTCATGTGGTGGGTGCGGCAAAGCACTGTATCAGCACATGCTCCTAACCTCTCTCTCGTGCCTTGACTGTTTAAGACAACAAAACACTTGCCCCCAAAAAAAAAAAATCTTTGCAGGAAAAAAGGAAGAATTCTTTGGAAGTGCAATTCAAAGACAGAACCCCTTTCCAGGTTGCTTAGGGTGTGTAAAGGGTATCAGAAAATATGGTAAATATGATAAGGGAGAAAACAGAAGGAAAATAGCACTCTTCTCATTATACTGTATCTGTCATATACATCTCTGAGATAATTATTTTCAACGGAGTTTTGTCCTTAAACATTTTACCTTTTCAATATGGGCATTTTCTGCAGGTTTTTAGGTCATTTACATGAGGACATGTGGACTCCATGCAGGGAGTCTCCTTGTTGAAAAGCAGCATTGTTACCACTGCACCTACACTGCTGCCCCACATTACCTTATCAGCTCTTATGTAAATTAAAAAAAAAAATCTGACTGTTTTCTATCTAACTTATTATTCAATAGCTGCTATCCAAAATCTGACTATTAGTGCATCTCAAAATTAATTAAAACAGCAAAATCTAAATCAGCTGATGGCCAAAAAATGTAGACTACACTTAAAATAAGTCCTTACACCAGCAGTGCCTATTACTAATTTAATTCAAACTCTATAAATAAAAACTATTCCAAAAATGTTTTTGAAATTTAAAATGTTAACTATATATTGGCTCAGCAAAAAAAAAAAAAAAAATCTGTTTACTTAATGACACTAAACACACAATCTGAGCAAACTTCTTACTGAGATCTAGCTTTGTAAATCTAACACAATTCCTTTATTTAAGGAAGCACACTAAATGGTTTGAGATTCCGTCATAATATAAATCAAGAATACTGATCAAGGACAAGGCTTTGAAGTAATTATACGCATATTAGTTTGATCCTTTGAGGTGCTCATATTATATTAAAACAGAATTTAGCACAATTTTGATTTTAATTAATATATCTGCACCATATTGACTATTCAAGACTGAATTCGGCAAAACTTTAGCTGACCTAGCTATAATTTATGCTGTGCTGAACATTTGTTTATTCACACCAGACAAATCTAGGAGGGCTTTGACAAGTCGTAAAAAGTCCAACTCATTACATAATTACAGACTAAATATTTTTCATAGGGTTAAGACTGCTGCTTCAGCCCATGGGAACGACCTTGTGATTTGCACCTTGTAGTACACCCTTTGTCTTTACTTTCATTAAGTCTTCCCTTGATTGCACACTTTGGCAATGATATCTCTACCTCTTGTAGAATGTTTTTTGTTTTGGGTAAATGTTGTGAATGGGTTCTTCTTCACCAAGGACAGAATTTTGTAATCATCCAGAACATTTGTCTTCTGTGGTTTTCCAGACCTTCATCAGTGTGTTCCTTCTTTTAAAAAATGTACCACATGGTTGATTTGACTTTCTCACCCAAATATACTGTTTTAACTTTCATGGACAGCTCTTTGAACTTCATATTGAGAGTTCACAGTGACAGCTTCCAAATGTAAATTCCACACCTTTTTACCTGCTTAGTAATTAATGTAATGAGGTAACTGCTGACACCTGGCTATGGAAAAACTTGTCAGACAAATGTCCCAATACTTCTGAGGCCCTGAAATAAGGAGAACTATGTATAAAAAAGTCTGTTTTCTAAACAGCCCATATATAATATTTTTGGTAAAGTCTTGAAATTAAAGCTGAAAGTCTACACTTCAATCATATAATGATTGCATAATTTCAAATCCATTCTAATCGTGTATGAAAGTTGGACCTGACTTGTAAACTACTTAGTGATGCTCTGATCAATCAGCTACCAATCGAAACTAATTTGATTTTCACCACTCTCAAAAACATGTTTTTCTTTACAGACCTGCTTCTCTGTGAATTACTAATTTAATCTACTGTAATGAAGCTATAACACCCACAAAAGGCCAGGTATTATAAGACTTGAGGAAACCTGAATATCACTAGCACTGGGCTGCCTGTAAAAAATGAGGAGCTAGGCATAGTGTAGGGAATAAAAGATCAATATAATGGCTTTTACTAATTACCACTAATAGCAGCTCAATACTCAAAAGGGTAAATGCAGGGAAGACCCGCAATCAAACCAACAATCTTTTGATTTAGAAACAGCCACTTTTACCTCTAACCCAGCTATGCGATTGATAAATGAGCTTTGGTTTTTACATACTGACAGCAACATTTAAATTAATTTTTTTTCTTTGGTTATATTATTGAATAAAGGTACACTTGTATGGTTATACCTTGTGTGAAAGCATTTGATATTTGGACTTCAGTTAGCATTTTGTCAATTATTATTATAACATGAAAAACAGTTTCTCTTTTAGTTATGTTTTCAACATTTCTTGCTTTGCATTTCCTGTCAATCTATATTTAAATTGCTGTAGACAAGGACGAACCCAGCAACAACCGATGCACAAACCAGTGTGTTTCTTCATGCCGGACCCAAGCCTGGATAAATGGGGAGTACTGTTAGCCAACAGGATGCTGGCAGAAATTGGGCTACTGTTGGCTGAAGAAGGAGAAGAAAAGGGGGTAGACGTGTCCAGAGGAAAGAGGAGAGGAGGAAGGTAAAGAGAGTGGAACTGAGTATAGGAACTTTGAATGTTGACAGTATGACTGGTAAGGGGAGAGCGTTAGCCAATATGATGGAGAGAAGGAAGGTTGATATATTGTGCGTGCAAGACACTAAATGGAAGGGGAAGTAAGGCAAAGTGGATCAGAGATGGATTTATCATGGTGTGAATGGGAGGAGAAAGGGGGCAGGGGTTATTCTGAAGGAACAGTATGTCAAGAGTGTTTTGGAAGTGAAAAGAGTGTCAGACAGAGTAATGATTATGAAGCTGGAAATTGGAGGGGTGATGATGAATGTTGTTAGTGCATATGCCCCACAAGTTGGGTGTGCGATGGATGAGAAAGATGATTTCTGGAGTGAGTTGGATGAAGTGATGGACAGTGTACCCAAGGGACAGAAAGTGGTGATTGCAGCGGATTTCAATGGACATGTTGGTGAAGGGAATAAAGGAGATGGGTAAGTATGGTGTCAAGGAGAGGAATGAAGGTGGTCAGATAATAATAGATTTTGCGAAAAGGATTGGCATGGCTGTGGTGAATACGTACTTTAAGAAGAGGGAGGAACATAGGGTGGCATACAAGAGTGGAAGAAGATTCACCCAGGTAGATTATATCCTATGCAGAAGAGTTAATCTGAAGGAGATTGAAGAGGCAAATTGGTGGCAGCGGAAAGTGTAGTTAGACAGCACAGGATGGTGGTCTGTAGGATAACGTTGAAGATCAAAAAGTGGAGGAGAGTGAAGGCAGAGCCAAGAATCAAATGGTGGAAGTTGAAAATGAAAGACTGCAAGGTTGAGTTTAAGGAGGAGGTAAAACAGGCACTGGGTGGCAGTGAAGAGTTACCAGATAGCTGGACAACTACAGCAGAAGTAGTAAGGGCAACAGCAAAAAGGGTGCTTGGCATGACATCTGGACAGAAGGAGGAAAACGAAACATGGTGGTTTAATGGGGAAGTACAGGAGAGTACACAGAGGAAGAGGATGACGAAGAAGTGGGATAATCAGAGAGATGCAGAAAGTAGACAAGAGTACAAGGAGATAAGGTGCAAAGTGAAGAGAGAGGTGGTGATGGCTAAAGATTAGTTGTATGAAAGGTTGGACACTAAGGAGGGAGAAAAGGACATGTGCCAACTGGCTAGAAAGAGAGACAGAGCTGGGAAAGATGTGCAGCATGTTAGTGTGATAAAGATGGAAACACTCATAAGTGAGGAGGGTGTGTTGAGCAGATGGGAAGAGTATTTTGAGAGGCTGATGAATGAAGAGAATGAGACAGAGAGAGAGAAAAGGTTGGAGGATGTGGAGATAGTGAATCAGGAAGTGCAACAGAGTAGCAAGGAGGAAGTAAGGACACCTATAAAGAGGATGAAGAATGGAAAGACCGACATACAAAGATGTGGAAACCTGTGGAAGCATGGAGGTGTTTAGGAAAGATGGGAGTGGAGTTTTTAACCAGATTGTTAAACGGAATCTTGGAAAGTGAGAGGATGCCTGAGGAGTGGACTGAAGTGTACTGGTACTGATTTTTAAGAATAAGGGGATGTGCAGAACTGTAGTAACTACAGGGGGATAAAACTGATGAGCAACAGCACGAAGTTCTGGGAAAGAGTAGTGGAAGCTAGGTTAAGAAGGGAGCTAATCATTGGCGAGCAGCAGTATGGTTTCATGCCAGGAAAGAGCACAAGAGATGCAATGGTTTGATGGAGAAGTATAGAGAAGGCCACAGGGAGTTGCATTTCATCCTTGTGTACCTGGAGAAAGCATATGATAGGTTGTGGTATTGTATGAGGAAATTGGGAGTGGCAGATATGTATGAGGGAAGTGTGACAGTGGTGAGGTCTGCAGTGGGAGTGACTGATGCATTCAACATGAAGTTGGGATTACATCAGGAACTGGCTCTGAGCCCTTTCTTATTTGCAATGGTGATGGACAGGTTGACAGATGAGATTAGACAGGAGTCCCCGTGGACTATGATGTTTGCTGAGGACAATGTAATCTGTAGCGAGAGTAGGGAACAGGTTGAGGAGACCCTGGAGAGGTGAAGAAATAAAGGTATTAGTAAAAAAATATATTAGTGTTTATTTTACTAAATATATTTATTTGATGGTTACTGAACAAATCACAATATGAATAAAAAACCAACTGCAGGTAACAGTGTACATGAATTAGAAAAATGCTAAGAATAACACTTTACAATGGGACATATAGCTTATACATAACTGATTATGCAGGAACGTACAGGTTAAAAAATTTGAAAGAAAAATTAGAATGCAACAATTCTGCTAATACTATTATTAGCATTGCCTGCACAATTTACGTGTTCTATGACAAAATTAAATTCTATTGTTAATTATTCTTAACTATCACATGATGTTTTTTGATATAAGTGCTGCAGAATAACAAACCACCTCATATAATGTGTACTTTATTTTAACTTATAATTTCCTCATATATGCTTTGTTCTTAAGTGTAATATCTTTTGTGGGAGTGGATGTTAACGTTAGAGATCCATGCATAGACTAGTATCCTGTTCATGGTTGTTTTCATTTGTGCACAGTACTACAAGGATAGATCCTGGCCTCCCAGTTACCATGACTGTTAACTATATTAAGCAGGTTTGAATTTTTTTTTAACCTAATCTTTAATTTTTCCATTATCATCCCTCTTTTTAGTTTTTATTATACTGTTACAGGTATTACTTGTTAATGTAAAAAACAGAAGATTTTGCGGCTATATTATAGTAATGTAAAAAAAATAAAAATAAAAAAAAGAGCAAACCATCTTTAATTTCTATGGTCTTGTATATCAGGGCAGGGCATAACTATGATCCAAAGTGAATGACATTAAACTGACAAATAAGTAACTGACCTCACTTTATTGTTTACTAGCAGAATACCCGCGCTTCGCAGTGGAGAAGTAGTGTGTTAAAGAAGTTATGAAAAAGAAACGATTTTAAAAATAATGTAACATGATTGTTAATTTAATTGTTTTGTCATGAGTGTTGCTGGCATATATATATACATATACACATATATACATATACATATATATATATATATATACACATATATATACATATATATATATATATATATATATATATATATATATACATATATATATATATATATATACATATATATATATATATACACATATATATATATATATATATATATATATATACATATATATATATACATATATATATATATACATATATATATATATACATATATATATATACATATATATACATATATATATATATATATATATATATATATATATATATATATATATATATATATACATATATATACATATATATATATATACATACATATATATATACATATATATATATATATATATATATACATATATATATACATATATATATATATATATATAAAATACATAATATAACTATATATAACCCGGTAGTGGCGTACGCATATATACGATAATCAGGCCGCTTTTTAAATGATTTTTAAGCACAGAGGAAAAAATAAACATTTGAAAAATCCGTAATTTAATAAACCACCAAGAAAAGTAACATTGCAACAATGCACGCTACAAAGCAACATACAATTGTCCGTGACTGAAAACTGGAGGAGCGCCTTCTCCTTCCAAAGTGAAGGACGGTGTTGAACGGCGCTCATGCAGTACGCACTGCCCGCTTATGTGCCCGCCTCCAACTCCCTACCTGAGTCGCTTTTGTCTGTGTACAGTCCACACGCACCTGTGAGTCACATTGACTGTTAATTTTCCAAACACCGCCTCAGTCGGTTTCCACGTTGACTTTTCATTGTTCTTTGCGGTTCTGGGTGCTTTTTTATATATAATCCACCAAGTCACCCGACCCTGGGGGGGGATGAGGTTACAAAGGGCAGGAACGTAATCAGTGCGAGCATATGACCGCGACGACTGGGAATTTCGATTCGTGGGGAACAATCGCAAGCCACGGTCTCCATCACGAATGGGGTTCAACGGCTTACCCACGCCGGGTAGACACACATTGATCCATTTAGTGTTGCACGCGTGCAGTAACGGATATACAAGTGCATCACAGACCTGTTAATGCTCAATCTCACGTGGCTGAAAGCCACTTGTCCCTCTAAGAATTTGGACGTCGAACGCTGTTGGGTCGTGTAACTATTTAGCAGGCGGGAGTCTCGTTCGCTTTGGAAATAAGCATCCAAATAGCTCCACTAAGTAAGAACTGCCATGCACCACCACCCATAGAATAGAGAAAGAGCTGTCAATCCTCTCCGTGTCCGGGCCGGGTGAGGTTTCCTGTGTTGAGTCAAATGAAGCGAAAGGCTCCACACCTGGTGGTGCCCTTCCATCAATTCCTTTAAGTTTCAGCTTTGTAACCATACTCCCCCCCCCCGAACCCAAAGACTTTGGTTACCTGGTTGGCTGCCCGGTGAGTCATGGGATTAACGCCGCCGGATCGCCTGTTGCGGGGCCTGCATTGGTGAATCAGGTGAGACGGTAATGAAACAGAGGCACAGGGCTTATTGGTTTTTAAAGACTGCTTTCTTCATTGGGTTTTAACCAATGCACGGAACGAACCAACACACAATCGTCTGTGCGGCGCACAGGGTGGAACGGGAGGAGAGGAGGACGACATCAACTCCGCTCCCTCCGTCATATTTTTTCATACTTCTTCTCAAACCATGGGGGTGCGAGGCTAAAATGAATCGGGAAGCGCTGTTCAATGTAATTGGTGTACCAGGAAATCATGCATTGACAGAAGTTCCCCTTTGCTTGTGATTAAACGCGTGATTTTTAACGCGTTAGGGAGCACATGCATCGAAGCTTCTCATTTTAAAAACACGATTGTCAATGTAACCTTTTGTAAGTAGTGCCTGGAGGATTCAGTGTGGCGAAACTCTAGACACAGCGTGTGTATTAACTTGTGGATTTTTCTGAGTATTTGGTGGCAGCGTCACAAAGTCGTAACACTGCGTTAGCTGCAGAGCGCAGCTCAGAGCGAAATGAGGTGAATGGGAGGGGAGATGATGACGTGACTCCCCACCCGCCTTAACTGTCAAACCCCCACAAACACAGTCTCTCGGAATTTGCATAAGCACAGCCCCTCACCTGCAATTTTAACTTAGTTACAAAGTGATCAAAACTCTCGTTTATATCCTGCGTCCTCTCATTAAACTTGTATCCCGCATTACCCGTGGGCATTACAAACGCCAGCGGCAGCCTGTCTATGAACTTTAATTTTGCTTTGTTTCCGAAGTAGCAGCACTCATGAATATGGTTGTATATGTCACTCGCTCGCTTCTTATTGTTTCGCTGCCTTCTGAATTATATAATGCATGTTTTCTTCGGCGCTTTTTGGAGCTCTTCCTGGTTTTCAATGTACTGCGTTGACAGTCAGTTCACGTGATTACGTGGGAGGCGTGATGATGTCACACGAGACTCCGCTCCCTAACACAGACGCCCCCCCCCCGGCTTTCGAGCTCAACTCCATTACAGTATATGTAGAAAAATAGCTTCCAGTTATGACCATTATGCATAGAACATGGAAATGAAACCTGCCCAACTTTTGTAAGTAAGCTGTTAGGAATGAGCCTGCCAAATTTCAGCCTTCTACCTACACGGGAAGTTGGAGAATTAGTGATGAGAGAGTGAGTGAGTGAGTCAGTCAGTCAGTCAGGGCTTTGCCTTTTATTAGTATAGATTAAACAGAAAATAAAACTTGTAAAATCCAGACATTTAAGTCTTCATTAGAGATTCATTAGCCTGTGCACTCCACCTTCAGCTGCAATAGAACTCGAACTGTGGACTCCAAATTGTTTAAAAACATCCTTTAAATAATTCTTAGATTGAATAGCAGTGACAATTGCTTCCATAAGAAAACTTCAAATGTCTTTTGTCCATAGCAAAATAGTCACTATAAACATGAACATTCCAGACTGAAAGGTCTAAGGCTTTCATTTTACATAGAGATGCCAGCACTTAACCAACCTGGCTAATGTGCTGTATGTTATTAACATCTTCTGGTTTGAAATACCTTTTAGACTAAAACAATACACTTAATAACATATTAAAAACTTCCACATTTTGGCAATATTTTTAGTTCAATAAATCACACAGAAAAATGTGCTGAAATGTTTATTACACAAGGTTAGATCTACCTTATTGGGATTTATAACCTGGTCAAAAAAAAAAAAAAAGATTGATATGTATTGATACCTTAAAGAACAGAAGTGAAAAGAGGCGTTTTTAAATTTCCACAGAACTGCTAGAAATATATAATATTCACACAATTAAAACACAAAAAGATTTTTACTAACATTCTAGCCTGGGATAGCTTATTCTGAAATGATTTCTCTCTAGATTTTCAACAGGCAGAAACACATACATACTTCTTGCTACTTAATGGATGCATACAAGAAATTCTTAAACCATGTTTGCATGAACTTCATGTGTGATCAATGCTGACACACTAGTAAAGAATGCTGAAGTGGTGTTCTAAAGAAGAACTTCACCAGAAATTACATCACTCTGTCCTGCACATTTCAGATGTAACCATGAATATAGCATTTATTTAATCAATAACTACTTATCTAACTTTAAAATCAAATCTGATCTGCTGTCCGTGATAGGAAATAATACCAAAAGGTGGCCAAATTTGTTACCCAATTACAATGCAATTTCCAAAAGTTGTAAAAATAAAAATAAATAAATAAATAAAAATAAAAAATGCTTAACTGATATTTTGCACTTGTGCTGGGAAAATTTAAGACACTTACCTAACTGCATTGTTCATTGCAATGTCCTTTAGCATTGGTACAGGTGACTCAACTAATCTGAAATAAACATAATTGCATAATTATACAAATCTCTAAGTGAGCAGAAATTAAGATGATGCCCAGTTTAAATGGCAAATACATTAAGCACCTTAACACATTTTTCCTGATTCTCAGTTTATCTGGATATCTGAAAATACACAAGAATTCTCATTAAAGTATTAAAGTAATTGCATGTATCTTACTTTCCAGGTAAAACAGGATTTTCATCTAAGGAGACAGTCCCCTTGATACCATGGCACAGTTCAGGAGGTATGTCCACAAACTTTAATAAGACAAACAAAAAAAGCATGAAGAGATCTGAATTATTCTAGAATAAAAAAAAACAAATTAATGAACACAAAAAATATAAAGCATTATATACAACTTGCCTCCATCATATTTGATTTGTATAACTCGCACACAAAATCAAAAAGGGGATGGTGCTTTCCAAGAAAGAGTACATCACTTCCAAGACTGTTCCTTTTAACTAGGAGAAATAAAAATTGAAAGACAATGACCAAGGTAATAGTTTATAGAATAAGAACAGCATGTAGTTTATAGTATAAGAAAAGCACGATTATCTACATGAGATGCTTTATTTAAAACTGCTTTTGTGAAATAATAAGTACCTTTTTGATAATTTAAGAAATAATTACTTATTTATTCATTAATAGAAGAAAATAAATGGGTGGAGAGGTGGACATCTTTGTCTTCCATCTCATTTTAATACATTTCTAAATCTTGAACCATTCAATCTATCAAGCAAAGAATCACCTAGGAAATACAGGACATACTTTCATCAGAAGTGAGGTCAGGGTACACATCTTCCAGGGCAGCCCTCAGACGACGCTCATCAACAAAAGGCAGCAAAGCAACACCTTAAAACAGATGATGCAAAAAACAGTTACAGAAAATTAGTAAGTAGAAAAACAAACTGTACTGGACAGAATTTTTTTTTGTTTACTTTTTGAGTTATGCACTCATTGCTATTCTAATGCCCAACATTCAAAACAAAAAAAAAAAAAAAAAAAAAGTCACACAGCACAGTCAGTCTGACTCTGCTGAAGAGTTTTGGTCAATCTATATGATACAGATTTTTTGGTGGTGAAAGTGATCACATTTTCTACTTTAAATTAATTAGGTGGGATATTTGCCCTCTTTTACTTAGATACCACAATGCAGCAAAATCTTTTGGAAGCAAACACAGATTCTTCACAGGTTCTTGCACAAATGGAATAGTGAATGCTACGCTCAACGATACGGCATCCCGACCAGGATGGAAACGGGTTCCTTGCCAGGGCAAAAGACTAACAGAAGGAAAATGCTGGGTTGCCAATTCATGAGGCCCGTTTGGCAGGACAGATGTTGGCTGCTTAGTGTTATGTCTTCCCCTATTGAACACGATGGCAGCATCTCACCAGTGGCATTCCCATAAGGATACCCATGGGGCAGACTGGGAGTTGTAGTCCCATAAGACAGTCCTCTCTGGATTCTTGGGTGCCACCAGGGGTATCATTAGGGGAACTGTATACCTTCTGTGAAGGGCTTCTGATGTGAAAGGTGGTGATACCAGAAGTACATCTGGGTCCAGCAAAAACAAGCTGGTTTTCCAGCACCAGTAGTCAGAGCTGAAAGGAGATGGATGACACTATGTGGGAGGTGTGGAGGGAGGAAGAGAAGCCTTTAAGTGTATTTTATTACTTTAGAACTAGATCTGGAAGACTAATGAGGTATTGTGTGCAATAAAACATTGAGTTTGAACTCAGGACTGTGCTCTCTAGTTGTGTCTCAGAGTTTGGGGTGCTCCTATGTTCCCTAGCAGTCAAAACTGAAACAAAAACAATGTGAAGATTTTGAAAACTTAAACTGTACGACTATTAAATAAATTGGATGTACTACTTCCAATTAAAGTGGAAAAGCCAAAGTGATGAAATAGAAAAATAAAAAGTATGGATATTAGAGAATTCAACTTATTTTAAAGTACTTACAAATATTTATGAAAGGCCTATGTACAATTAAAAAATAGCTTTTGCATTTCAGAATAAATTAACCTTGAAGTACTGCCTGTAACATACAGCCTTTGACAGAAGCTTATTGCTACCACTCAAGAAAGAAATCTGAATTGCATTATTTCACAAAAGCATTGCATTATTTACATGTTTTATTAAAATGTATCACTAATTACTTTTAATTAAGAAACTATGTTTATTCATACCTGTACTGAGGAATAAATTACATTCACAATATAACCAGATTAAATTTAAATTTATAGGAGTAACATTGACTAGTCTAATAGCATCAATTGTATGTTAGCCGTCTGCTTAATCTGATGCTGCAGCGATGCCAACAAAAAGTAGGCAATATCTTTCGCAATTTTTTTCCCTTGAGCAGTGGCAATAAGCGTCTGTAGCCCTCCCCACATCTTAACTTGCATAAATAGCTATCTTCTTTACTCTAGATTACGAACTAAGAAATTCATATATTTTATGCTCATGTGATACCTAGGTATTACTATATAAAGTATAATAATAATTAATGTAGGACATGAAAATCCAACTTCAGAACGTCTTTGAGCTAGTGATATTCTAAAGCTATCTACACTACAGAAGAAAAGCAAATACTTAAAGCCACGAGTTTTCATACATTGCCAGCCAGCATACATGAACGGCATCTTCAAAGTTCCTACCTCTGTTGACATACAAAGATGATGAGACTTTTTTCTATCATTGCAAATATTAGCTGAATTTGAAACCAGTGGTGGTTGCACAAATTCTTCATGACTTTAAATTTACAACAACTTGACTGCCTCTCCAAAGGAACAGATAGCATATTTTGATGCCTTTTCCTTAAAGGTCAGTGTAAGTTATGACTCAATTGCAACAAACGAGACATTTGTGACTGACAACCAGCTGTGGCTAATGAAATCTACAGAATAAGTTGCTGCTGGTTCTTATTCCTAGACCAGAAAACTGAATGATAGTCGGTAATGACCAATGAAATCTACAGAATAAGCCAGCTGAAGACAAGAAAGTGTTTATTTCTGTAAAACAGAATTGAGAAGTTTAGACAATAAAATGTGAAAAGTTAAAACCATGGTAACGAGGGATACAGAAATGTGTCTAAGAATATTGTTTTATCTATAAATCTACTCATATAAAAAGTACTGTTGCCAAAAACTAGTCTGAAAGAATGTTTTCTATAATTTTACTTAGGCACTATTTATTAATGGAGTGTATGTAACATGTTATAGTTGGGCAGTGAGCAAACACAGCAGAAAGCCTGAGTGTGCAGTATGGATACATCTCTCTATTATAAAAAAAAACTCGGAAGTTCTCACAAGACACTTAAAAGACCCACAAAACGCAAACAATATCAAATAAGAGCACTCAGTTGTGTAAAGGCATGTAGCACACATAGATCCTGTGCTCTCAGCACATACAAAACGTACAAGGACAATATGTTCTAGATGAAACGTCAATGACTAAGCAAAGAAGAAAGAGCATTGCGGAGAAAAGAGACCCAAGAGCGCTGGAGAGAAAAGGCAGATAAGAGATTATGAAAGCAGTGCAATTTGAAAGGCTCAAACAAACGATGGCATGATACACATGCAGAGATAGGTAAAGAATATGAAAGTAGTAAATTTCAAAAGTATTGTTGCGCCCCAGCCAGGTTGAAGTCTTTTATGTTTTGTTTTAAGTGAATGTTAGGTCTGATTGAGGGAGGGCGGAGTACAGCACGGAAGACTGATAGCAGCGCGACAGCGGATGATCTGACGGCACCTCCTTAGCATTCGTTGAGGACAGCTGCTGTACTGGCTTTGAAATGATCAAGCAGAACAGGCAGGAGCAGAAAGACAGCACATAATCCGACGGCATCTCCTTAGCGTGCATTTAGCCGCACCCCCTTCACAATGTGCGCAGCGTTGTACGTCCCTGCGAGAAAGAGATGTGACCACGCCTGGGCCCAGAAGTATTGTTTTTACAAAAGTTTTACAATAAACGTGAAAATTATACATATGTAATAATTCCCATGAAACTAACAATCTCTTTAAATTGCATATCTGGTAAACCAAACCCAGGGTGGGCGAGCGAAGCGAGCAGGGGGCGGAGCCCCTAGTTTAAAACATTAAAAAAAAGGGTCAAAAATCAGGACACAATATGGTGTGTAAAATAAGCAGTGTTTACCATTATATATAAAAAAAAGTTAAAGTAAATGACCCTTTCTTGAACAATTAGAAGCATTGATGGTGTTACTTCTGCCATGGAAGAAAAACACATAGGAGGTACATGACTGGAAATATTAGCACCTTATTTCTGAGTGTTAACAAAAAGGAAATATGAAATCTAACAGCTGACATTGACTGCTGGGGCTTACTAGGCCAATCACTCTGGAGAGTTTTAGGGGTTCTTGGTGTTGATGGATCAGCTTGGTTGAAGTTAATAACTTAGCCTAAGCATGCAGGCAGATATGCCTCAAAAGAAATGAGCAATGGAAAAGCCAAGCTGGCAGTAAAAAGGCAGAAAAGAATTAGGCAGTGTGTTGACAAGAGTAATTAAATGGTAGTTCTAGGATTTAGCTTCTGCTTTAAAGCCCTTCAAAACGTTTGTGTTGACTGACAAAACCATGAGGATGCCCATTTGAGAACCTACAGATGCCAAAATAAGACTGAGAATGCTGCAAAGATAAAGCTAAAGGGACTACCCTGCCAGTCTCAAAATGCACAGAAGCCAAAGTCCTGACAGCTGAGCTGATTATGAATCTGATTTTAATATAGATATATACTGTTTCTCTTATAAATATTCTAGAACACACATACAAAAAGAGCTATTTTAACTGTATAATGTCATTATTTATACACAGCACTACAGAAGTATATAAAAATCTTTGTGTAAACATTTTTTAAACATGATTCTATTCATACACTATTACATAAGAAGCTTAATACTAATTAAACTGATGGACTCATTTCACTTTTAAAATCAAGCTTCAAATCACATCATCTCGTTATAACCCAAAAAAAATGCAACAAATTACAGAAAAGTAGTCACACACAAATCCGATTCATCACCGTGCCTAGTTGCTACTGTTCCTATATACATTCTGTAAACACACACTTAAAAATATAATTTTGGCAAAATTAAACACTCAAGCAGATATAATCTTTAACATGGATTAATTCTTGGCTTTCACAAAAAAAAAATATGAACACACTTACCTTGCCAAGCATACTTCTTTCCATTTAAATCAATGGCAAAATCTTCAGGGTAGAAGTCGATAATGGAGGAGTTCTTTTAAATAAATAAATACATGTATATTATGCTAAATATAATAGAACACACATACATTAAATTAACAAGTGGCTTCAGAGGTTCAAGTGTAGATCTTTTATATGGTGCATACACTCACCAACACATAGCATAAATTCAGCAAGTACTATTAACCACCACAGCATGCTTTACAGAACACGTAATATATAATAATCAAAAAAAAAACATTTAATACAAGAATTTAGTAACTGTTGCAATATCTTAATGTTGACCAGTGATTCCCCAAAACATTACAAAAGAAAAAGCATATTTAAAGCTATCATGGTGACTTATTTTTCCACCATGAAAAAGTGTGTCTAGTAGGATTGATACACAGGAAGCAATCACCATGAAGTGGACATGTACATACAAATACGAATGGCTGCATGTGCATAAGATAGGTTAAAGAGCACTGTGTTTTGTGGGCCTAATTTGATAAAATGATCAATCACAAAGTGACACAAAGTTTAGATGTTCCTAAAACATCTAAACAGTCTAAAACTGGCTCAACAATTAAAGGATAACACGACAGGTAACATTGATGGAAAAAAACTTTGTACCTATTGTCAACCAAAAGGTTGTGCTGATGTGCACCCAAGAAATCAACTGCAAAACATCTACTCCTTACTATAAAAACTACCTTATACCTGCAACACCTGGAAACATAAGAGACACTGAGAAAATAAGAGAAGTGTACTAAATACTACCATAATCAACTACAACCATTTCAATGGCAGGTGCATAAGCAGCTCAGTTTCACAGTAACACAAGAGTTATTTGTCCAAAGACAGAGAGGGCAAAGAGCTGGAATGAAAATAAAGGCAAGGTAGAATAATTTCAGAGCCGATCTTCCATCAGCCGTAATGGGCAAAGTTTGATTGCTCTCAAACAAGATGATCTATATGATGCCGTGGGGTGTCACCAGCCAGGCATCACTCTATTTGACATCAATACTCATGAAACTGAGGATGGACTAGTGCTGTTGGGACAAAAAAAACACAAGGTCGGTTCAATTGCTTGGTGCATTTTATTAAATAGCAATCAAAACAGTGTCCAAGAAAGTACAGTGCAGTTCTTCGATAAATGTACAAAATGATCCAAGAAAAAAACAGCAATCTAGAGGTTAAAATACTTAAAAAATAAATAAATAAATAAATAAAATAAATAAATCTATAAATATGCTAAAATCAAGAATTAAAACAAGCTAGAATCTGGTATTTTTTCCTGTCTCTGGTTCATGAATCTCAGTGCATCCCTCTCTCGATCCTACCTCCACTGCTCACCAGACTGAGAAACTGGTGAGTGCAATCAAACACCTTCAACCCCTGTCCCCAACATCATCTCTCAACACACAGAGTACCTTTGAGCTCTAATCCCTTGTTCCATCACCATCCTTTGGCGTGTGTGGAACACTTCCAATGGAATACACACACATATACACACACATATATATATATATACATATATACACATACATATATATATATACACATATATACACATACATATATATATATATACACATATATACACATACATATATATATATACACATATATACACACACACACACACACACACACACTCACTCACTCATCACTAATTCTCCAACTTCCCGTGTGGGTGGAAGGCTGAAATTTGGCAGGTTCATTCCTTACAGCTTCCTTACAAAAGTTGGGCAGGTTTCATTTTGAAATTCTACGCGTAATTGTCATAACTGGAAGCTGTTTTCTCCATTTACTGTAATGGAGATGAGCTTGAACGCCGTGGGGCGGAGTTTCGTGTGACATCATCCGCCTCCCGTAATCACGCAGTACATAGAAAACCAGGAAGACCTCAAAAGCGCTGAAGAAAACATGCATTATATAATTGAGAAGGCAGCGAAACAATAAGAAGCGAGCGAGTGACATATACAACCATATTCATGAGTTCTGCTACTTCGGAAACAAAGCACGATGTAAACCTACACTTTAAATTAAGTTCATAGACAGGCTGCCGCTGGCATTTGTAATTTAGTGACTGCCCATATAAGGCCGTCCGTCAGCGGCAATCAATAGCAAACTCCACTAAATATTCACGGGTGAAGGACTGTGCTTATGCAGAGGAAGATGAGATGGTCAGGGTGGTGTTTGGCACAAACTCAGCGAAACTGCGAGAGAAAGTTTTAAGTGCCAGGACTAAGGTAACATTAAATACAGCCATGGACATAGCACAGATGGCACCAGCACAGCTGGGAACCCGATGCATGTACACGAGCGGCTCCGTGAACTGGCGCGGTGCACAGATAAAAGCAACAGTTCCAAAGGCTGAACAAAAACCGAATTACACAATTGAAAGGCAGCAAAAATATGAAGCGTCTGATACATACAAGCATATTCATAAATCCAGCTACTGCGGAAACAAAGCACGGTGGAAAAAGTCAATGTCCGCTAAAGGAAGACAGTGTAAAAAACCGTGCATGCAGTGTGTCAGGTCTCAGATAAAGAAGAAGGCGAGCTGTTTATTGATGCAGTAAGAAGCGAATCGATGAATGAAACCTGTCATCTTTACAGCGATTGACAAACCGGAATGTAACTTGAACACAACACATCCTACAAATACGAACCTGATTGAAAGAAATAATGATAATCAAATCCTTGATGACAGCAACACTCAGTAACACTCACAAAACAAATACTGTATATTGACAGTCATGTTACGTTATTTTAAAATGTTCCCTTTTCTTTTCTAGCTTTTTAACACACTACTTCTCGCTGCGATACGCGGGATATTATATATATATATATATATATATATATATCCCGATCTACATACTCGAATAATGGATACTTTATTAGCCATCAATGATTGTTTTGGTAAAGCCATACTCAGTGTATTCATTAGATGAGCGGTAAAAAGTAAGAGCGAGGGAGGATGACTTATTGAGGCATGCAGGCTGTAGTCTTGGCGTCAACTCTATCTGAATTGCGCGATCACATTTGAAAAAATATATCTTTTCAAGTTCTATTTAGTCCATATGTGTCAAACTCAAGGGGGCGGGCCACATCCGGCCCGGTGTAATTATATCCGACCCCGAGATCATTTTATATACTGTATTATTGTTATTAATGGCCGGGTATATGAAGCGCTGGTAACACAATAAACTACAGATCCCATAATGCAGCGCTTCAGCTGCCTTGCGAACACTTACGCGTTAATCAAGTCTAGCTTATGATGCTGCAAGTTATTGCGAAGCTAGCTCACCACGATGCTGAAGAGAAAAGTTGATTCTGAAAATAGAGCCTTTAAAACCGATGGGAGGCTGAGTATATGTTTACTGAACCCGTGTGTCTCATTTGTGGAGCTAATGTGGCTGTAATTACAGAATTTAATCTAAGGCGGCACTATGAGACAAAACATCAGGGTAACCTGAATGCAATGCAGAAGATACAGAAAGCAGAAGAATTAAATAAGAATCTGACACTTCAGCGGACGTTTTACCCGTGCACAATCACAAAGTGATTTCAAGTGAAGCTGCTTTTATGGGAGACACAAATGCACCAGTGCAACTTGCCCCACTTTCCCTGTTGCCAAGTAATGTTAAACCAAGTCGTCACTACGGTGTTCCCAAATCGCACTTTGCTGATAAACTGGCGCACTGAGTTTGCACGGCGCTTTGGTGACTTTGAAGAACAAAAAGTCCGTCTACATGCGGCTCGAACCTTGTGCATGTTTGGTAGCACATATCTGTGTGAGAAGCTCTTCTCAGTGATAAAGACTAACAAAACAGCACACAGGAGTCGCCTCACTGATGAGCACCTGCAATCCATCCTGAGAATCTCCACAACACAGAACCTCACACCAAACAGAAACGAACTTGTTGCCAAAAAAGATGCCAGGCGTCCAGCTCTAAAATGACATATGAGCAAAGACAACTGAATGATTTGATTTGTTATTGCTGAAAGGAACACATTTTATTTATATTTCCAGGTTTTGTTATGCAGCATGTTCATATTTGAATTTGTATAATTTTGACAGGATATATTTTTATGGAGAGCAAAATCTTTTGGGATATTTAAAATCTAAGTTTATTTTTATATAAAATTACATAAGAGTAAAGAAATTTGAATGTTTGTTCTTTTAATGTTTACTTTATTTCTAACTTGTATAATTTAGACAGGATATATTTTTATGGAGAGCAAAATATTATAAGTTGTTTAAGGTTTGAGTTGATTTATTCAGGAATAATATTCCTGTCTGTTTTACCATTCCTACCAAAGATATTTCTGTCGACTAAATAAAAATTCCTTCTATTTAAAATTTAAATAGAACTTGAACAAATCTGATAGTTCATAATATCACGCAGACTTACGCGTAAAGGCGGGAGTTATCCGTTTTAACAAGCAGCGTATTGCACTGATCTGAAATAGCTGTGTGTGTATATATGTAGATATGTATGTATATGTTATATATATGTGTGTGTGTATGTATATATATATATATATATATATGTATATATATATATGTATATATATATATATATATATGTATGTATTTGTATGTATATATGTGTGTATGTGTATAGTATATATATATGTATATATATATATATATATATGAGTATATATGTATATGTGTAGATATATATATATATATATGTGTATGTGTGTGTGTAAATATATATATATATATATATGACAACAACACTCATCACTCACAACAGTGACAAAACAATTACATTGACAATCATGTTACGTTATTTTCAAAATGTTTCCTTTTCTTTTCATTGCTTCTTTAACACACTACTTCTCGCTG